>NC_142806.1:54114914-54378772 GCF_049724085.1 Artemia sp. Qi Xiang Cuo | reverse complement strand
ACATGGGTGCTCCGAAAAGCGGATGAAGATTTGCTAGATGTTTTCCAGATAAATTGCTTAAGGATTGTTATGGGTAACTGGCAGACTGACCGTATTTCAAACAATAGGATGTACGAAAAATGTGGTTCAATACCGCTCTCTAGGGCTATATTGAAAGAAAGGTCGAGGTGGCTAGGGCACGTTGTGCGGATGAAGGACAACAGACTGCCGAAGATTGTTCTTTTCAGCCAACCGTCTAGGGCTAAACGGAAAGCAGGACGTCCTCGTCTGGGGCAGGAGGACGTAATAAAGGAAGATTTAAAGGAAATGGGTTTAAAAAGGAAGGTTTAAAAAGGGAGGCTGTGAATAGATTGGGATGGAGGAGGAGCACGCGTAGCTGTGTTGGCCTCAGGCGGCTTGGTGCTGCGGTGAGTTATTAATAGTAGTATGTAATTACTAAAAGAGCTTCAGAAAGCAATATCATTTGGCCTGTGAGTCTGTAGCAATATTACCTAGTCTAAAGCCTAGAACACACGTAGATATGTTTGGCGCCGATTTGGTAAATTAGTGCCGATTTCCTTCTCTTCAGCATGAAAAGTCCAAATGCTGGAATATTACCTGAAATAAAAGTATATGTTTGGTTAAGGACTGTAGACTATCTTTAACCAAACACAGAATTTTATATTAGGTAATATTCCAATATTTACAAGTTTTAGTTACCTCGACTTACCTCTACCTCTACTCTACACTTTAGCGTCCTGATAGGTCTAGAGCGTTTTTAGAGGTGTATAGGACAGCATTACGACGGAAACATTGGGCAGAAAAAAAAGCAATGCACCCAACTATTGTCACTTCAATAAACAAAGGGCAAAATATACGGTCCTTTATTTTAACGCCCACGCCGAGATGGAAGCGGAAAAAAAGGGCAGAGGACACCAGGTGCTTTTTTTCTGTTTCTTTTTTTTACTGCTGATAAGTGAGAGTATTTGCAGAAGTTTTATCATAAAAAAATAAAATAAATTGGAAGTCATAATTTTTTTTTTCTAGCAAGACAGAGGACGATTGTAAATAAAAGAAAATGCTAGATAATATGATTTGACCAGAGATTAGATATGCCAGGAGATTGGGCCAAAATAATCCCTTGCTTTTGGCCCTAAGAAAATCAAAGCCTATTTATTATAAACAAAACGAGTGTTTATCCAATTTATATGCCCTAAACTAAATAGTATTTTAAGAAGAAATGGGTTTATTTACTTTAAGAAAATTTCTACCTATTGGTTTTCAAATTAGAGATGGGGTATTACCTTTTTAGGTCTTGAAAAATCAAAATATCTAAAAATTTTCATTAAAAGCTAAAAAAATTATATAGACCAAAAAAAAAGCTCAATTGGTCTTCTAGCTACAGAGCATCTCTGAAACAGCAATGGAGCACCTTATTTTACCAATTTTTCTAAACGGGTTTTTATTTTATGTTAATATTGCAAAATTAGTTTAAGCAAGTCATTACTCTTGTGATTATTGTTTATTCTAATCAAAATAAATAAGAAAAAGAGAAGAACAAGCAGTAAATATTTCTTCCCCTTACTTTTTAATTAAACAAGGAGGGACTAACCTGGTTTTCTCTCTGTTCTTTCCAAAATCTGATTCCCGATGAGCTTAAAAAAAAAGAAAATTACACACAGATGTATGGGCAAATCTTTAGAGTTGTAATAGATTCGAATATAAAACACTTAACCACACATCTTCAAGTAATGTCAATCCTGTTATTATTGATATGAATTTAACTGCTATTATTAAAAAATAAAAAAATAAAAAAATACAACCCCGAAACTACCAGTTTATAACACAAAGAAGAAAGGGAAAATGCATCTATAAAAACGTTTTCTTTCACCTCAGAAGCAGTTTCATCGAAAATTTATTAATATTTCATGAGATGCACTTATATATTTATACACAGAAAGAGAAGAGGGGTATCCCATCGACGGTGCGTAACAATGCATGCTTTTGAGGCTCTTTATCCCCTTTCCTTGTGTGAAAAATGCTCAAAAAGGATCAAGTATACGCAAAATTCCAATTTACGTTGAGTAGAGTAAAAGAACATACATGGAACTTCAATCTGAACAAGTTGAAGAGCTCAGCTCACTTGCAGAAAGATTTGAATAAGCCTGTTACCTTTAAAAATAAGAATTGTAAAATAAGAATAAAAAAAAAACTAATAAGAAATTTAAATAAGAACATTAATAAATATTATTATTAATAATAATATTTTAAATATTAATAAAAGCAAGAATATTCAAGTAGTGTTTGAGAAAAATAAACAAACAATTTTCACTTGTACTAAGACCTGTAACAGGAACACCTTGTATAGCAAACAAAAAGAAATACAAAATTCACAACACTAAGACTGGGAGTGCCAACCCGCAAAAAACTATTGTCCTGATTTGTTCGTTTACTTACAGTTCATTAGCACGAACTATGACTAACCTAGAGCTAGATGTTTTATTTGTTGTAAAATCAACAACAAAAAAGAGAAAAAACATTATCATTCAGAAAATACACTTAGCCATTTCTGAGATAGTCTGATATGTCTTTTTGATAACTTGGATGCCCACAATGTTTTTTTTTATTTAATTCATCATCCTCTTCAACATGCCTATAAAGCTTCAACTTAATACCCTCGACCATTTCTGAGATGTTACATATATGTCCTTTTAACAATATGGATACATATAGTCTCTTTGATTTAGTTCAATATCTTCCTTACCATCCCCTGAAACAAATTCAAATTACTACACTTACTTGGATAATAGTATACCCGTAGCTGTTCCTGAAATATTGCACGGGAACCCTTTGGACAAGTTGAGTGCGAATAATATCTTTTAATTTAGGAGTATATCCATCCCACTGAACTTTTCCTGAAAATTTCAACTTAAAGCTCTATTCTATTCCTGACCAATTAAATCTACAGCATTTTGACAGTCAAGATTCACTTAATCTTATTTTTTACTTAGCTCAATATATTTGGGCGCAGTAATAGCAGTAGCAATAACAATAGCTTCAGTCGCAAGTAGCATCACTCACAGTCGCAAGTAGCAACAGTTGTAAGTAGTCACAGCCTCGGTCAAAATCAGTTTCAATCACAGTCATCAGTAGTTGCTGTCTCAGTCGAATTATTAACAGTTGCAGCTACAAGTAATGGCAGCCACAGTTAGAATTAGTCAAAGTTGTAATTAGTGGCAGAGATCTAAATAGTGGAAGTTAGAAGTAGTTGCAGCTGCAAGTATTAAAAGTTACAATTAGTGACTGTTGCAATGGAAAGTAGTAGCAGGTGCAGTCAAAAGTAGTCATAATCACAAGAAGTCGCAGTTGAAAAAAGTCACAGTCGCAAGCAGTAGCAGCTGCAGTCACAAGCAGTGGCTAGTTCTTTTAATTTCAATTCCCAATCAAATGAGGCCCTTCCAAAGTTTTTACAACTAGTTACAAATCTAATGGACTGGAAAAAACTGCCTAGAGCCCACTTTGCCTTTTACTAAGGCAGTGCTGCAATACCTAAGACAAGCATGTCAATCTGAAGTCAATCCCATTCAAGATTCTAACAGGGGGACATCTCGAGCATTTTTATTGGGGGGGGCAATAGGGGTCCATATCCAGATAGTTAAGGGGCATGGGTTATATAATAATCTTGCCTCCAAATTAGTGGGGGGACATCTTCCCTTCTTGCCCCTCCCCCCCCAACGGCACCCCTGGATTCTAATATACGTGTTCAAGCATTAAAATTTGACTTTTTTGAGGCAAGACAATAATACTTGATCTTGCCTGATGCAGGAGAAAAATGATGAGAACTTCTCTTATATGTAATTGTTTCAACCCAACACCATTTTTGGAGGGTTCAGGCTGTTTTTCAAAATACCTTTCAATTTATTCTCAAAGCAATATTTTACTGTTCAACTGATTTAGATAATAATTACTATTCAAGAATCAGCTGGAAATGACAATTTTTCTCACTTTTCTCACCAGTTTTTTTTAAATACGTTGTTTAATTTTTGGTCACTACGGGCCATGAGCCATTACTATGATAAAACCAGGATTATACATAACACACAACAGCCTTTGGCTTTTTTTGGCAGGATATAGTAAATAACAAACCTCAGTTGCAACATATGCTATATTAAGAGTTTTACCGTAATGTCACTTATGGTTGTAACCTGTGATTATGTCATTCATCTTCTTGTATATGAAGACGCAATTTATTTTGTCAAAAAATTAATTTTATTTTAAATATTATGTTTTGATACCTACAAAAAGCTTTAGATATAGCAATGTTCTTTCTAAAGAGACCTTAAACAGCCCTCTATGATGTTCTAGAGCCTCAGAAGTAGTGAAGAAGGAAAAGAAAAAAGATACAAAAAAGCCCAATCGTTATGAAAATAATGATTATTCTCACTTTTTCATAATAGTCTATCTATCAGCCTAGGTTAGAACTGAGGCAGATACAAAACACAGCAAGGGTAAAACAGATAGTCTATCAGTTCTGTGAGCCATTTGATGGGTATTGGAGACCTAAATATGATTCAAAAATTCATTATGTCCAGAGGACTTACAGGCAAGTGGTCAAATGTGGTCAATTGTTCATATTATATGGACTTTGCCAACTGGAACCCACTGGAATCGGCTCATGCAGCAGTCATAATTATTTGCAGCTACAACTACATACCTTTTCATTAAATAACTATTTTGTAAAAAGCAAAATATTATTTTTCTTTTTCGTTAAGGAAAATAAAATTATTTTTCAAAGAAGATAACAAATTACAAAGAAGATAAACAGTTAAAGTCATCCTTAACTATTCTTATTACTGAACTAAAAATAGAAAGAGAACTACCAGTTAGCCAAATGGAGAAAGACCTGTTTCAAAATAAAAAGCAATTATCAATCATGTGCTTAGAAAAAAAAAACTAACAAGTAATAAAAGAAAACAAATGCTTACTTTTTCACTGCCATTTTCAAAATGTTCTCTATCAACTTCAAACTGACCAGAACTATTGTCCCACCCTTTGTCAATACCTACAGCAAATTCATCTTTGATTAGCTAAAAAAAAACAATCCAAATAAAAATTAATGTTATCAAAGGATAATATCATTGTTATTGTTGTTGATTTTTAATTAAAATCAACCTGGTGGACTGTGATGAAAAACTTCAGAGCCATGGCTAATTGGAGTGAAGCACAGATAGTCTCATTGAGAGGCAAAGTTGACACAGAATAGTCAAAAAAATTTTAGAATGGTATAAAAATAATTTCAGTTCACTTGTTGACAGATTTTCTACGGTCCATCCTAGACAAAGTTTAATCTTCCAACCAAAGTAGATAGTTTTCCGGACTGATAGATAAATCTATCAAACATTATGAAAAAATTAAGGTTACTTTCTATAGACCTTACTTGATCCTGTTCAGAAGAAAACAGACATATTCTGATAGCTCAGTAGTTTTTATTAAAATATATATAATATGAATATCTTTTTCGAATTGTTTACTGCAAATGAAGATAGTTATTCCAGGGAAATTCCCGATATGACTGTCTATGCCAGAGCCCGTTTACGAGGACACATCTTCCACAAAGAAATGAGAAGGCAATTTAGCTAAATCCTTATCTTAGCATGTTGAAGGGTATGAAATTAAAAAGTTTTTAAAAATACCAAAAAAGTTACACATGGCCAGGAGCCATTTAAACAAAAAGAGTTAGGGCTCTGTTCGTACCTTAAATAAAAAGGAAAAACAGTGACCTGAAAACATAGTTTCCTTAAAACTTTAACCTATGTGGTAGAGAGATATTCTGGACGATTTTAAATAATTTCTGAGACCACACTGGCTCGTTTTTCTCTTTTTTTACTATTGTTTCGTTTTATCTGGTAGATTTTTAACAGGACTAGAAAAAGGCCACGCCTTTTATTATTACCAGTGATTTAAAATGGGAAGCAAACACGTCTAGTCTAGTAGAAAAGGGTAATACTGGGCTGCAGATGCTCAAGCTTATGTCAAAACATGGCGCCCCTCCAGATCACCTCCTCCGAATATTTACATCTTTTATTCAACCAATTCTGGAATATACAACTCTTGTATGGCATTTTGGACTGACGACTGAGCAAAGCGCCAGGATTGCAAAGAGCTCAGAAAAAAGCTCTAATGATAGTATCAAAGCAGGCAGAAATGTCACATGAAGAGCTGTTGACAAAGTTTAAAATATAAACTCTGAAAAAAAACAGGAGAGAAACTCTGCATGGATTTTGGAAGAAAATCTCTGATCTACCCAATACACAAAATCCTTTCCCCTCTCAATCCAAAACAAAATGACCCTCTCGCAGGGTTGCAGTGCCTGTTGAGAAACTTCAGCCGGTATGCTGTGGCCATCAGTGGTTAGTAAAAAGTTTTATGCCTAGTTTTGTAAATATGTACAACAATAATCAGGAGGATTGATTAGTGTTTTTTGTTTTTTTCCAATATTCAATCTTTAATGTGACTATGCTTGTCTAATGTGACTAATGCATTTACCAAAGAAATTTGGCAGTGCCATGAAGACTTTGGTGAAAATAAAAGTTTATCTATCTATCCAGTTGTAGGAAGAAAAATAGGAGTGGTATATGCAGGGACGGGGTATAAGGTGGGACACAGTACTTATCTGCCATCTAGCATTTTTTTAAAAATTCAATAGAGTCACCTAGTATAGTTCATTCAATGGTGGACATGACAGTTCTATCATTTTGGTAAGTTGCTATTTTTGTTTTTGAGAAAATCGACTTCAAAGTTTCGGCTATACCCCCAAGAAAATATTTGGGCAATAGTTTTTTTGTGTTTTATTTTGTAATGGTTTGCAGAAACTGTGTGTGTAAGATAGCAAACAAAAGCTAAAACATCAGGCCATGTCGTGTGGCCATTTTGTGGAAAAACATGCAACAATAAAACAAAACGGACACAATTTGCAAGTATATGTTGCATGGTATATACCAGGAAAAGGACAAGTGGTAAGTACGGATAGAATCCACCCACAGTCCATAGGCGGCTTGGCCGTTCTAGGGGCAAGGTTTCGTAATTATCTTCAGTTCTTATAGGCTATTGAGTTCAGAGAATAGGCCTACAGTAAGAGTTCTTTTCTCTCTCTCTCTACATCTTAAATTTGAGATTTGACATCAGAATAGAAGATATGCCACAATTTCCAAGAGCTAAGTGGGAGGAATATTCCAAATTGGTTGCTGAAAAGAAAGTAGACCAGCATTTCATGATAAAAGCAGCTATTGTAGACCTAGACGCTGTCTTGCCAATTAGGGCAGTGGCGGAGAAACACGGAGTGTCACGTTCAGCCCTTCACATACACTACCAAAAGTATTCAAAACTCAGTGATGACGAAAAAGCGAATTACAGTGGCACCCAATTATTCGGATTTGCTACTATTTTTACGCCTGAAGAAGAAGCATCACTCTCTCAATACCTGCTGCAAACGAGCAGAATGTGCTATGGTCTGACCAGGTGAAACACCAGAACCCTTGCTTACAACTACGCTGTTGCAAACAACAAGACTATCCCAGACACCTAGACAGACTCTAAAGAAGCTGGCAAAGACAGGTTAGCTGGATTTCAGGCTCGAAACTGCTCTTTCTATAGTAGTCCGGGAGCCAGACCACTATAATTTGACAACTAGGTGGACAGAAAGACACAGTCAGTTTGACAATAGTTTCCGACTATATCGACCACGCTGAATCCCAATATGGGTGGGGGCAAAGTTGGAGATCACGGCTTGACCTTGTAAAAGCAAAAAAAACACCCTTTTTAGGCCTATAAAACTTGTACAGACTGTTTTTTTTTCTAAGGTTTTACCACTCCGATTTAGTGGTGCGACATCTCAATTTGGTCCTAATACGGTCTTCTCATAGAATATGTTAAATTTTGTCCGATATCTTGTATAGCCGAGGAGCTACACGCTAATATTTATTAATTTTCCCCAAAAATCTCAAAATTCAAAGGTTCATTTTCAACTAAACCACGTATCTCGGACCTTTCTATAATTTTTGTGTTTTTCATTCTTTTCCAGAATTTACCTTTCGTATTTATCTTCACATTGCCGTAAAGTTTAAAGCTTAAACTGTTCGTTGAAGCCGTGTAGAATTTTTTGAAAAAGTATAGGCCAAAAAATATATGCAAAAATACATTTGTCCAAAATGATGATGTGATACATCTTTTATGCTAGGATTTAACGCCAAATCCGAATATGAACTTTACTTCGCAGCCCAATCTGAACTTCGTTTGTTATAGGCTAATTACTTATTTTTTGGCCAAAATTTTTTTTTTTATTAATGGTATTGCAGGACATGTTTTTATGCAAATTTTGACGCCGAGTCCAACGTTAGTGTTAACTTGGTCATCGTGTTTCAACTTTAGTTGCTATATGTTATTTAATTTGCTAAAATTCCGATTTTCTTACAAATATAGTTGTAAATCTAGATTATAATCAACCTACGAAGCTTTGCAAGGTAGTAAACCGACACGGAAGAACCATGCTCGACAGAAGCTGAAAGCTTAAATCTGTAACATGATTAAAGAGTGTTTATTATTTTAAGTACTGTAAGTAAAGCTACAGGTAAAGCCTGTCAAAATACAATTCCCGCACATCCCAACGGTTTTCCTCAAACATACAAAAATAATTCCGCTAATCCTCGTCCAAATCGTCGCTTTCGGCACCACATGCGCAAAGAGTGTCGCATGGACTTATACCCAAACAAGGGCAATTTTTACCACACACAGTTTTACAGTAACAAAAGGTTGAAGCCTTGTGGACAGATGGAGGTCAGGGGGTCAGCACTGAAGTCACTGGACAGACTCCTAAAATGTCGTGATGGGTCCAGCCAAACTCAAGTGGGTTGAAGAAATAGGGCTTAGAAATCACAGCCTGAAGAATAATGCTCCACTGAAGCATAGCTCTCTTGACGTGATAAACGAAAGAACCATCTGTTGGGGGTTTTTCTGGGAAATAACTGAATTTGGAGGTCATTGAGAGAATCGATTTCGGACTGTTTTTTGCTATATACCGCTACAGTCGATTTCGTACAGATACGCAAGATTTCGGGCTCATACATAATGATATTTTTGATATCACTCCTCACTTTCTGTGTAAGGTCAGCAATTTCTTGAATGAGCTGTGATTTAATCGCAGATGTAGCAAATGTTTTTTTGCCCTTCGAGAAGAAAAAAATGACCGTATCACATCCACTAGTGCAACGTAGCAGCCCTATTGACTCTACAACAGCCCACGATCTTTTATTCACAATTTTATGGATCGGAAAGACTTTGTCATGGAACTGAACATAGAGCTCGGGTTCATAGCCTGGGTCACACCTGCAGAGAAATATTTCGCGATAGTTCCGTAATGAAATGACAACAATGTCTGTGTTATTTTCTTCAACAATTACTAGGGAACATCCATTTCTGTAGCATTCGGCAACATGGAGAGCAACACGCGTGTCTGCTTCTTCATGTGTTCTGCACAAGTTCGCTTCGTAGTCCGGATTTGGATCTATAGTCATATTGGATGGGACTAGTTTTAGCCCCTTCATTGTATCACTGAATCCACCTGAGATGTAAATGGTAAATTGTAATTCAGAGAGACAGACATGGCTCCATAATTAAAAAATACATTCGATAAGTCTTGCCTTACTCTCTGACTGCATAAGTAAAATATCCCAGTTTTCTAGCACCATGCTCTTCGTAACGATAAAACTCTTCGTCACTGTACTTCCTTTCCGCTCATGACATCCACTATTGTCTTTTAGAACAATAGGCTTCCCGGAAATGTTTACAAGGCCGAACACTCCGTCATACCGATCAGCTACAATATGCAGCTCGGTTGTAGATTTTGCAAGTCGATTTAACAGCCTTGCAAGGATTCATATCGAAAATGCCTCAACGGTTTCGGTTTTGTCTGGCCCTTGCGACCGGATTAACGGCATCAAATCTACCACCACAAAAGTTCCCGTGACCGTGTTAATCGGAACTTCGCTAGGCCAACTTCCTTAACTTGCAGAGGTGCGAATGAACTCGAGAAAACTTGACTTCGTACCTGATCGAAGTTTAATACGTTCACCAGCTACTGATTAAAATATTGCTCGGGCGTAGGGAAAAAGTTCGTGTGGCATGATCTTGTTCAGCATCTCAAGCATAGATCCTTGACTAGCGCCAACAGTAACCAAAATCCTTTTAACAGCTTACAATTCTGTATAAACGCTGCTACCGGTCTTGGTCGTTGAACGTTTGGCCTGTTTTGTATCGCGATCCATAGCCTTTACTTTAACCTTGGAAAAAGGGTTGGGTTTTCCATCGAAGTATGCTTCCAATGCTTTTAAACCACTAGCACATGCACTCAGGAGGCTCTTTACCACTGCTTCGTCAGCGAATTGATTTGAAATGATATTCACCAATGATTCCTCATCACATATAAAGGGATCAATATGGTCTTCGACAACAGAGACCACATTATTGACAAGGTTTGCTCGGCGCTTCTCAAAGGTTCCATTTTTGCTTCCTTCACCATCAAATTCAATCATGCTCTCAATTTCAGCAAGTCGATAAAGGGCAGAGGAAACCTCAGCGCAGAATAGTATGGTGGTAGTCCACTTGGCAACTGCCATTGAGTTCAGTGTGATTTCCTTTATTCCTCCCTTTTGTTTTGATTCAAGGTTGAGTGTGGATTTTAGCGCATGATCTGTGGAAACACAGTTCATCTTGCAATTTTTCCGCTTCACGTTGAATAGTCCTTTGACAAAGATATCATGCAAGCTAGGTGGCAATGTTTTCATGTCATTCTAATACTGGAGTAGGCAGTTAGTGTACTTATAATGCCCCGCAGCTGTCAAATACGACAACATGAGGGTTACACCAATAATATGACCTTCCCAGTCTCCCCCACGTTCTGCAATCAGCAAATGGAGAAGAATCAGGAGAAGAATGGAGGAGAAGGTCTCAGTAACATCAAGACTAACATACCCTAAAAATCCCTGATCTAACTTAGCCTAATTACAGTATAGGCCAAGTCTACATAGAAATGTCTCATTATGTTCTTCAGACAGTTTGAGATTAAAAACTCATTCGTAATTTCAACCTGGTCTTGAGTTTTCATCTTGAAGCCTATTACTCATTTCCAGCAATCTGAAATTTATTTAGCTTACCTGTCCATGACATTACACAGTTACATAAGGCAGGCATTAGGCGTCGTTCAGTTCCTATTTGTAGCTCTAACCACTAACAGTACAGCTTCTCAATCACACTACCAACCTCAAGTTTTATCAGCAACAGAGTTTACAAAATTTTTGTTTTTGTTGATAGTGCTTCCGGGCTGTTGCCCACTGCACACGTGACATAAACAATGTTTTCAAACACTCACAATCACTTAATCTTTCACAACTATATTGAAAGGTTGGCTTAATAGATGGCAATCTTTGAAGATGACCAGGGCAGGTTCTTGGCTTAAGATTTGTAGGGAGACTGTCACTGTCCCATTATTATCAGCAGATAAACTGAAAATCAGCCACCATTGTAAATACATTTTGAATTAAGACAAAAAAAAAAAAAAAAAAAAAAAAAAAAAAAAAAAAAAAAAGTTGATATTTGGCCGAAAAGTAAATTTCATATTCGGATGGGCGTTAAATTCTAGCATAAAAGATGTGTCACATCATCATTTTGGAAAAATGAATTTTTGCATATGTTTTTTGGCCTACACTTTTTCAAAAAATTCTAGACGGCTTCACCGAGCAGTTTAAGCTTTGAACTTTACGGCAATGTGAAGCTAAATGCAAAAGGTAAATTCTGGAAAAGAATGAAAAACACAAAAATTATAGAAAGGTCCGAGATACGTGGTTTATTTGAAAATGAGCCTTTGAATTTTGAGATTTTCGGGGAAAATTAATAAATATTAGCCTATAGCTCCTGGGCTATACAAGATATCGGAAAAAATTTAACATATTCTATGAGAAGATCATATTAGGACCAAATTGAGATGTCGCACCACTAAATCGGAGTGGTACAACCTTAGAAAAAAAATAAACAGTCTGTACACGTTTTACAGGCCTAAAAAGGGTGTTTTTTTGCTTTTACAAGGTCAAGCCGTGATCTCCAGCTTTGTCCCAACCATATTCAGATTCAGCGTGGTCGATATAGTCGGAAACTATTGTCAAACTGACTGTGTCTTTCTGTCCACCTCAACTCAGAAATAACGAGACACTTTAGTGGCTCCCAGACTACAGCCTTTTTATTCTTATCACCCTTTTTCTTTAGCCTTTTTTATTCTCTTCATTTTTACTTTGTAATACTAAGGATACGGCCATCAATCCAAGCGTTGCCTCATTTCCTGAGTAAACTTTTGGATGCTTGGAAATACTGATAATAATTCTTAGACGCTGCAGCTTTCTTAGTTTCTGTTCAAATTCCTTCCATATTCAAAATTTTATTTTATAATGCAAACTAAACATTTAGATATTTTTATGATCAAGCAATTACCTCTTTAAATCGATACGCTTTTATGCACACACATTGCTACGGAGATGACTTCATGTTTATTCCTATAAATCTGATCCTCCATAGCTAGCATTTGCTCGCAGCGTGGCTCAGTCACATAATACATTACCCGGTCATGATTTTTATTCAATAGGGGTTCAAAGGTTTTTTCATGCATTTCCTTGGCCATCTCCTGAGCAAGCCCGTATCCATTGGGGGGGGGGGTATGGATTTTGCCCCCCTCACCCCGAAATGTTTGTCCGACTTTTAAAAACGTAAACAAACAAACAGAAACAAATTTTTAATGCGTTTTTAACTTCTTTCGTTTCCCCTTAAAAAAAATCCTAGACACGGCCCTGGAACCAAAATTATAAAAATTTGGAAACTCTTCATAAAACTCAGTATTATGTAAAAGGTTTAATTGTAAAATATAAACCTGTGTGCTTTCCCTAGAATGGGATGTTATATGACAGTTCAGATTTGATTTAAACGAAACATCTCACTCGCATAGATTACATTTATACGGTTTCTCACCTATATGCAGAGTTTGATGTTCATTAAAATAGTCTGATCAAAAAGAGCTCTTCATACATACATTACATTTAAACGGTGTTTCACAAATATGAATTCGTAGATGCCTTTCCAATTTTGAATGGAAGTGAAATCTTTTATCGCATATATTGCACTCATAGTTTTTTCTGCCCTATTTCCTAAGCAAGTCAATATTAGAATTTGAAGCTTCCATAAGTAAATTGGTATTACTTGATGATGTGTCTGCAACTCCTACAATAAAATAAAGGGAATGGAACAAACCTAAAACACTATAATAAGATATCCTGAAGTAATGATGCCCCCCCCCAAAGAAAAAAAAATCGAACTCACTAGGCATTATTAAAACGAAAATCCCAAATTTTTCATATTCAGATTTTGAGATTCAAATATTAAAAAATAATTCCCCTGTTAAGAAAAAAGAAAAGAAGAAAAGCTTATAATTACAATTACTTAAACTTTAGGTTAAAGATGGGTCTAATGATTTCAGAATGTCTCTCCTTGCTGATATTTTGAGAAAATAAGGAGGGACAAATAATTAAAAAAAGACTTCCTTCTTACACAATTGTTTTTAAAGAGCTAATACTAGCTTTGAAACTCATTTATTTTATTTTTATTTTGACACTGTAATAAACTTTTAGACCCGTGATTTCTTTAAAGCAGAAGTCTTATGTAAGGTGTACACAAAATAACTGGAATCCAAAAAGATTGATGAAACTAATTTATTTTGAGAATAATTAAATAAAAAAACAAGTTTTTTTTAACTGAAAGTAAGGAACGACGTTAAAACTTAAAACGAACAGAAATTATTCCGTATATGAAGGGGGCTGTCCCCTCCTCAACGCCTCGCTCTTTACGCTAAAGTTTTTTTATTGTTTAAAAAAATAGAATTGTGAGAAAGTCAAACTTTAGCGTAAACAGCGAGGCGTTGAGGAGGGGACAGCCCCCTTCATATACGGAATAATTTCTGTTCGTTTTAAGTTTTAACGTCGTTCCTTACTTTCAGTTAAAAAAACTTGTTTTTTTTTATTTAATTTTTGAACATTTTTGAATTAATGCAGGTTCTGATTTTGGCTCACCGTCCACGAATAATTAAAACACAATTTTTATATTAATTTTACTTTTATTTGGTTAAATGGCTTTCTCGGAACTTGTTTAATTTTATTTACGAACGTTTTTATTAGTAATAAATATACGTAACTTACGAATTAACTTACGTAATGAACTTCTTTATTCATAAATTTTTAACACGTATATTAGGGGGTTCGCCCCCTAGTCAATACCTTGCTATTTAAGCTAAGGTTCGAATTTTTTGTCCAATTCTTTAAAAATGACTCCTTAATCACAATCAGTTGAAATCAGTTGAAAAACTTGTTTTTTTTAATTTAATTTCTGAACTTTTTCTTTAATAATGCTGGGAAATCTGGCGCCCCCTTCATAGCAATGTCCCTTCCCCCATGAAAACTTCCTTCATGGAAAGATCCTCCCATATAACCCCCGAACCACCCCCTCCCCCCACCTACTAGAAAAAATCCCCCCTGAAAACGTCTGTTTACTTCCCAATAACCAATACTATATATGTTAACATTGAGTAAAGTTCATAACTTTCAGACCTCCCCCCGGGGACTTCAAGGGAATAAGTCATCCTAAAAGACATTTTTATCATATTTTGGACCATGCTGAACAAAATGGCTTTCTCAAAATTTTGATCGGGTGACTTTGGGAAAAAAATGAGCGTGGGAGGGGGCCTAGTTGCCCTCCATTTTTTTGTCACTTAAAAACGGCACTAGAACTTTTAATTTCCGTTCCAATGAGCCCTCCCACGATATTCTAGGACCACTGTGTCAATACGATCACCCCAGGGAAAAAGAAAAAAAAAAATAAATAAATAAACACGCATCCGTGATCTTTCTTCTGGCAAAAAATACAAAATTCCATATTTTTGTAGATAGCAGCTGGAAACATCCGCATTAGGGTTCTCTGATAACCTGAATATAATGGTGTGATTTTCATTCAGGCTCTGTAGGTCTTAAGGGATATTTCTCCCTTTTTTCAAAAATCAGCCAAATTTTCTCTGGCGCGTAACTTTTGATAGGTTGGACTAAACTTGATGAAAGTTATATATTTGAATTCAGCATTTAAATCTGATTCTTTTGATGTATCTATTGCAATCAAAAACCCGTTTTCTAGATTTTCGGTTACCATTGAGCCGGGTCGCTCCTTACTTACAGTTCGTTACCACGAACTGTTTGATAACAAAATTAACAATGCATGTCATAGGTTACTGATCAGCAGTCAGAACACGTGATTGTTAGGGCACATGAATAGATGTTCTAACTTTACGCTATTTTCACATCTTGTTTTGGCTTTCACCCATGGAAAAAAACAGTTATAGATATTACAGTAGGAATTGCTTATTCGACTAATCAGCAGTCAGAACCCGTGCTTTTTCAAGCTGAAAAATCATTGGAAACAATTCGAACTTGATTATATCATATTATATATAAATAATAATTGATCAGCCAATCAGCAGGCAGAACACATGATTTTTAATCTTGTAAATCATTAGAAGCAGTTGGAACTTGATTATATACCACCATGCATATAATAACATCACTCCTATATACCCTAGTGTCTTGAACCAATCCAGTCTTAAGTTTACAATGATAGCATTGATGGAGTTAGCTGTCTTAGAGGTCCGTGAAACTCACTATTCTGTATCAAGTTTTTATCATAAACTAAAAACTAGCGGAGTTTCTCAGAGAAGGGGTTGTGAGATGACAGTTCAGATTCGACCTAAATTGATAATGCTCTCTTATGCACTTTTTGGTGCTTATAAAAATTGCTTGATTGAGAAAAGGACTTTTTGCACACATCACATTTATAAGGTTTCTCACCTGTATGCAGTCTTTGATGTCTATTTAAATATTTCGAGAAAAAACTGTTCTGACACACATCACATTTATACGTTTTTTTCCCTGTATGAATTCTTTGATGTCTTTCCAATATTAGAATTTGAAGCTTCCATAGGTGTATTGATATTACTCAAAATATCTGCAACTCCTACAATAAAAAAAATGGATTGAACAAAAAAAATTAAAACGCTACAACAAGATATTCTTAATTGTATGTCCCAAAGTAATCCCCCCCAAAAATCAGACACATGAAGAAAAAAAAATAGCAAAACGAGAGGCTTGAACAGATACAAGTTTATTGATCTAAGGATTATAAAACTATTTCAATTTTTATTTACAGATTTTGTGATTCAAATAGTAAAAATATCCCTCTGTTTAGAAAAAAAAGAGGAAAAATTTGTACTTGCAATTAATTACACTTTAGGTTCAAAATGTTTCTAGATTTTGTTATTAGGTTATTTTGTTATTACGTTAGAAATCTGTGTTTTTTATGTATCTATTGTTATGAAGATAGTTTTTTAGAGTTTCAGTTACAATTGAGCCGCATCATTCCTTACTAACGGTTGTTTAGCACAAACTATTCGATTATATACATACGAATAACTAATCAGCCAAACAGTAGTGGGAAGCAAAAAAAAAGGCGATTTTCAGTCAGAACACGTGATTTTCAAAGCTTGTAATATATTTGAAGCAGTTGGAACTTGAGTATATCATACATAGAAATACTAACCGATCAGCAGCCGAAAATCATGATTTTTTAAAGCTCACAAGCCGTTGGAACTGGATTATTTTATATATATAAATAAAAACTGATCACTTGACAAGCAGTCGGAATATGTGATTTTTCAAGCTCATAAACCATTAGGAACAATTGAAACTTGATCAAATACCATCATCTATACATATAACAACACTCCTATATACCCCATTATCTTCTGTTGATCCTGCCAGTCTTCGGCTTACAATGATAATCTTAACAGGGTTAGCCGTCTTACCATTATGTGAGTATCGTGTTAGCTTAAGGACAATTTTATGACCAAATACTCTGGGCGAATTGGTAGGAGATTAATCTCTAGGTTTCGAAGGTTAATTTGGAAGATTTGGTTGTTGATGAGAAATGGGGGAGCTTGCAGATCCTTTCAATAAATTTTTCACAACCATTTTAAAGAATAGATATTTGAGATAGAGTGGGGGTTATAGACAGATTAGGCTGTAAATCTATTTGTGAAAGTTTTATACACCTACCAAAAAAAATTTGCATGAATTAATTACGTTTTATTTTCACGGATTAGCTTTAATTCTTCAATGACCATTCTTCTGTGTGCTAAATAAGAAGGTTTTTATTGTAAACTACAAACTAGCAGACTTTTTTCCTAGAATAGATTGTAAGATGATATTTCAGATTTGACTTAAATGAAAATGCTCTCTCACAGGGATCATATTTACATGGTTTCTCATCAGTATTCACTCTTTGTTTCTGATTCAAACTACTTGATTGTTCAAAACGAGCTTTTCTATATACTATCTTTATAAACGAGCAATAATTGTGTATTTATGTATGTTTGCTCAAAAACGGCTCCATATTTTTTCGAGAAAATTGGTATCTTGGGGTATTGTCACATGAAACAACGATCTAGATAGGTCGGAATACTGAGAAAATTCGTTAAGAGCCTGAATTTTGGTTTTGCAAATGACACAATGTACTATGTTAGTACATCATATCATCATTTCTTATGACATCATATAAGCATTTTCTTATATGATGTCATGCATAGCATAAAAAAGATTGTTGGGTTTCCAACGCATCAATTATTTACATAATATAATGTCTGTTGGAAGGCCTAACAAATAAAAATTTGCACCATCAATTACGAAAACACCTTTACGGGCAGCTAAAGCAAAGGCCATTGCTAATTGTCTGAAATAGTCAAAATCCAAAAACGTGTCAAATATGAAAATGAAGAGCAAAGATACAGGCGGTTAGACGACATGCGAAAACGACAATTAGAGCATGTTAAAAATGATATTGAAGAGCAAAGAAATGTGCAGTTAGAAGACATGCGACACCGAGCATGTGAGCGAGTCAAAACTGAAAATGACAAGCAAAGACACACACGGTTGAAGAAAAGCGGCGGCGTGTCAAAAATGAAGAGCAAAGAAACACGCAGTTAGAAGACATGCGACACCAAGCATGTGAGCGAGATAAAAATGAAAAGCAGACACACGTGGTTAGAAGAGATGCGACACCGAGAATGTGAGCGAGTAAATGAAAATCAACCTGAACAGCGAGAATCAGAACGTGTCAAAATTGAAAATGATTGCGATGATGATCAGGTTTGGGATTTTGACATGGATAAGGTCATCAATGGCTACCATACCTTTGTTAAAAAACAAAGGTTCGGCGATATGTATTTCATAATGATAAAAGACAAGCCGAGGTAAAACGAACCAAACGAATTCAAAATGATAGCGACGATGATTTGGATTTTTACATACCTTTGAAAAGCAAAGACCTGGACTAGATAAATTGTTGGAAGAAAAATAAGCTTTTTCCCCGCCACCTGAACAATTAAAAGAAACAAAGGTTCGGTGATATAATTTTCATAATGACAAAAGACAAGCAAACGCAAAAGACGAAGTTTTTGTCCCAAGAGGCAAAAGAAGTAATGATTGCGATGATTTTAAACTCACTCCTTCTAAAAAAGGCCAAGCTGAAAAAAAACTTGAGCACAGGAGAAGAACGTTGTGTCTCCGTTTTGCAAAAAAATGTAATAATAAACCTTCGCTCGGAAAACATTTTCACCAAAAGACACTCCATATCCAGACACCACCTGCCACGTACTGTTTCTGGACCCGTCCCTATCTTGTCCCCCATCCATTGCTTAACCTCCAGGTATGAAAAACCCATTGTCCCCTTCATTACAGATCAAATAAACCACCAGTTTTCCCTTTTTTTGTTTTTATTTTTGGTACTGATGATACCCAAGTTTGTGTCTGTTTGGTTCTTTTGTTCCATCCTCCTTGTTTATTTGCTCCCTTTTAGGCCTTTTTAACACTAATTTTATCTCAGTCTTTTTTAGTTTTTACCTTTTAACTTTCTTACATTTTGCCGTTAAATTTTTTTTTTTTACTAATGAATGACTTTGCCTTTCTGATATTGCTATTTTTGGCATGGTTTAGCCAGTTTTTTAGTTGTTGTGCTATTTTTATGATTTTTCTTTATGACTCCGAAATGTGATTTCGGCCCTCCGGGGTTTGTGATAGTCTTTTTTGAAATAAATATCTTATCTTATCCTAAGTTTTTGTCCCACTATCTGAACAATTAAAAGAAAAAAAGGTATACATCAATGCCTACTGTACCTTTGAAAATCAAAAACCTGGACTAGATAAATCTTCGAAAGAGAAAGAAGTTCTTGTCCCACCACCTGAACAAATAGAAGAAACAAAGGTTCGGCAATGTGTATTTCATAATGAAAAAAGACAAACCGGGACAAAAGAAGAAGTTCTTGTCCCACCACCTGAACAATTAAAAGAAACAAAGGTTCGGCGACATGTCCTTCATAATGACGAAAGACAAGCTGAGGCGAAAGCTAAAGGTACAATAAAAAAAACGTAATATATATATATATATATATTATATATATATATATATATATATATATATATATATATATATATATATATATATATATATATATATATATATATATATATATATATATATATATATATATATATATATATATATATATATATATATATATATATATATATATATATATATATATATATATATATATATATATATATATATATATATATATATATATATATATATATATATATATATATATATATATATATATATATATATATATATATATATATATATATATATATATATATATATAGTACCAAGAGCCCGGTTGCTTCGCCACGGGTCTCCGCGCGGCTACGCGGCACGCTTTTGTAAATTGATTCTCATTGTCGCTTATCTTCTAACCGAGGCTGTTGGATTTACGCCATCCTCCACTTATCGCATTTTCATGTAGCCTTTGGCCTAGTTGTTAGTGTCTTGCAATATTTCTTCAAAGAAATCCATTGCGTTACCAGAGATCCAATAATTTGAAGGATATAAAAAGAGTTCATGAACAGCTGTATAAATAATTATTTCAATCCATAAACAAACCACAGGTGTCGGCTTGCACCAAGATGGAAACAGGATAATAACTAGTACTATGTGGGTCAAGCTGATTCAGTAGGCTCTAAGTGGTCCAACGTTGTACAGTTGCTCTATAGAACTAAAGGCAATGGATGGATTGAAGGAAAATTTTTTGCCCCTGTCCTATTTTCAGTCTTAATTTGTCAGCTATAAACTCAAGAGCTATATTAATCCACATAGCATTCCTGTAATTGTTTTCTGCTCCTTTGGTTTTTGCAGTTGGTTCCAGGTCCCAATTAATACCAACAATTGAACAGAATTGAACAGATGGCAATCTCAACCCTAAAACTTAATCTTAAATACCTCACCTATGTTATCAACCCGCCTACCTTAGGTTAGGGTAAACGGGTTGTTAATGGAATAAATAAATGTCCTTTGACTTGTACAAGCTTTGAAATTCTACAGGAAGGGGACTATTACCGTGAATGCCAAGTAACTGGGAGTGGACCTTAATCTCCAAGATGTATGATTAAAAATGTTCAGAATTAACAAAACGGGTCAAAACAGGCTTCTGGTGACACATTTGATTTATTTTCGTAGCTTACACATGGAAGTAAAGACAGAGAGAAGGAATTGTTTGGCAACGGTAACTCTGGCTTCCACGACTCAGACGAAACTTGGAATGAAACGAACCGGAGTTACAGCAGACACAGTGACACTTGACCACTCCCTCAGAAAGAGGCTAAAAGGAGTAGTAGCCTTTGCCAGCGCAGCTGAGTTACCGCACGATCAGAGTGAAATGTTCACATTAAAAGCCATGCGATAAATGGATTAGCTGCGTTCGTTTTCGTCGTTTATCTCACTTTTTATTTCCTTCACGTGTAGCCTTTTTTGTCCGTTTTTCAGAGAAAAACGCCGTTTTCCCCTTCCATTTAGGCCCTTCATTTTTGTCATTTTCCAACCTCGATTTTTACCAAAATAGTGAACCGACAGGTTCTTTAATTTAATTAATTAACTCACAATACAATACAAAAAACATAAAAGCAGAACAAAAACGGATGGTGAAATTCCGTTTTGATTCCCGTCAGTCTTTTAGAGTGCGTTCTTACTGCTTTTCGTAAATTGGTCTTAAACCGTTTTTCAGCCGTTTTAAAGTGGTGAGAAATGGATGGCAAACGTGAATACAGAAATCCCTTTGTTTTAATGAATGTCATGCAGTATATGTCATTGAAATTTTTTCTACGTATCTTTATACATTTTTTACAATTAAATGAATATTAAGGAGCTGCAACTTTACGTTTTACCTTTATCATTCGTGAATAACTGTTTGGAGTTGGTGGTAGAAAAAGAAGAGTTTATCCGCTAACTCAAACTCAATGGTTAAAGGCCTGGTGTCCGGAATTCGTCCGGATTTTGTTTCACCGTCCTGAACTTAGCGGGCTGTCCTGTGGAGTGTGAAAGAGTAATAAACAGTAGGGATTGATGAAGAAAAATATCTTAATCAAACAGCTTTAAGGCCTGAACGAAATACAACTACATTTAGTTTCAAAATCAAATATATTTCATAATTTTTTCGAGCTTCTAGCTGCTGCCCTTTGTCAAGTTTGACAAAATTGATCGACGAAATCCTGTTTTTCTTTCCGGAATCACATCTGGCTCGCGTAGATCTGCTCTCTGAACGTTTAGAATGTGGTACTTTATTCGCAAATTGCTCAAACACCTCCAAAAACATAATACAAAATAAAATCATTCTTACTGAAAATTCTACCCAATCTTGAAGCCATCTACCGATTTTCTACCTAAAATCGCCAAGTAAAAACAGTGGATGACAGTTCAGATTCGACTTAAATTGAAAATACTCTCTTATGCATTTTTTGGTGCCTATAAAAACTGCTTGATTGAGAAAAACACTTTTTACACACATCACATTCAAACGGTTTCTCACCTGTATGTAGTCTTTGGTGTATATTTAAATAGGACGATCGAGAAAATCTCTTTTGACACATATCACATTTATAAGGTTTCTCACCTGTATGCAGTCTTTGATGTCTAATTAAAGAGTATTTCGAGAAATAACTGTTCTGACACACATCACATCTATACTTTTTTTTCCCTGTATGAATTCTTTGATGTCTTTCCAATTTTGAATGGAAATGAAATCTTTTATTGCATATATTGCACTCATAATCTTTTCTGCACTTTTTCCTATTCCAGCCAATATTAGAATTTGAAGCTTCCATAGGTGTATTGGTGTTACTCGGTGAAGTATCTGGAACTCCTAAAATAAAAGTAAAATAAAGTGGATTGAAAAAACTTCAAACGCTATAATAAGATATTCTCAATCATATGTCCCAAAGTAATCACAAAAAAAAATCAGACACATTAACATAAAAAAAATAGCAAAACGAGAGGCTTGAACATATACAGGTTTATTGATCTAAGGATTATAAAAATAAAACTATTTACATTTTTATTTATAGATTTTGTGATTCAAATAGTAAAAATATCCCTCTGTTAACCCTTGGCAGGCCACTATAGGAACAAATACTAGGAAAAATTTACCACGCCTTCCATACAATCCTTAGGTCAAACAGTTGACAAAAAAAAAAAAATGTTTTTGCACTGTTTATTAAAAATGGTAAATTTTATACCATGTTGCAAAATTACGACACTAACCTCTCAAGTATATAAAAATAGAGCATTTTCACTTGTTGTGGAAGGCTTTAAAACAATTGTTTTTGTCAGTAAGGCACAGTGGAAGTTCACTTATTTGCATTCAAAAGTGGTATATCCTGATTTGCACTGTTTGCAGCGGCTCTGCTTTTCAGTGTTTTTTGGCCAGTGATCAAGTCCATCGGCTTGAGGAGAAATTGCTGGTCGGATTCGATTGCGACTTCGAATGGGGCTGAGACTTTCTTCGACATGGTCTACCACGTTTACGTTGGGGCATCATACGTGCCGAGGCATATAACCCTGCTGCAACTTCAGACTTGAAGGCTCTCAAGATCATCGGTTCGTCTGTCCGTGAAGTGAGCGCTTTGACGTCTGACCTGAAAAGAAGCCAACTATTGCAGACTGTTGTGTCAATAAGCCACCAGAAGAATCTCATATACCATTTTTGTGAACGAAGATGCGTTCAGCACATCTCCACCAGCATGTCTGGTAAATCTACGCCACCCATATGACGGTTGTATTCATAAGCAATGGCTGGCCTTGAAACTTCAACCCTGGATTTATTCTTAACGTTCGAGCGTCTGCACGTATCCTGTGGCGTTTTTCAAGCATACGTTGAAGCCAAGCAAACCGTGTTGTTATCTAACCATTTCACTGCAATAACACCAGAATGACTGTCAGTCCTGTAATCGGAAGTTCCTCTTTTTTGTTTTTTCATTTCACCATCTGCGAGAAGCGGGTAGCCCTTCAGTCACACTTTGTTCAACGTACCCATAAACCAATAAAAGGGAATCCTGTAATTTTGAGCAAACTCATTAGTTTCAAGCTCGAAAACCAGTCGTCAAAGTAAATCTTGTAGTTCATTTTCTCCGGTAAGGTACTCACCAGATGTAAAACTATGTTGCCTCCAACCCTAAGATCTGGCTCTATGTCATCTTCGACAAGAGGTTTCTCACCTGTATGGAGTCTTTGATGTATAATTAAAGAGTCCGATCGAGAAAAACTCTTCTGACACAAACCACTTTAAACGTTTTTTTTTCCTGTATGAATTCTTTGATATCTTTCCTATATTGAATAGAAGTGATATCTTTTATCGCATATACTGCACTCATAGTATTTTCTGACACTTTTTCCTATTCAAGCCAATATTAGAATTTGAAGCTTCCTTAGGTGTATTGGTATTATTCGATGCAGTATCTGCAATTCCTACAATAAATAAGGGGGGGGGGGATAAAAAGTACCTAAAACGCTATAATAACATTTCTTAAATCATATATCCCTAAGTAATCACAAAAAATCAGACAAATTAAGAAAAAAATAGTAGCAAAACGAGAGGCTTGAACAAATTCAAGTCTATTGATATAAGCATTATAAAAATAAAACTATTGAATGTTTTACTTACAGATTTTGCTATTCAAATAGCAAAATATCCCCCTGTTAAGAAAAAGAAAAGAAGAAAAACTTGTACTTGCAATTAATTAACCTTAGGTCAAAGTTGGATCTAAGGATATAAGGGTTTGTCTTTATTTGCTGATTCTTTGAGCAAAAGAACAAGGGGAAACTATAAAAAATATGGCCTGGAAAACATATCCTCCTTTCTTAGTAATTAACTAAAAAACTGTTTCCACAAAATAAGTTTTTCAAAGAAAAGTAAAGAACTCCATTAAACGAAAAATGAGTAAAAATAAAATCAAATAATCTACCAAGTGTGAAACTACCACAAATCAGCATCTATAAATAGATGAAACCCAAAACGAACAGAGATTACAAAAAATAATCGAGTCAAACTCAAAACAAGCAGAAATTAACATAAGTTGGGCTCAAAACTCCTATGCCTTCCCAAGGACAGAACATAATTTGCACTTTACTGAAAAAAATATAAATGTTTTCACTTTTACAACTTTAATACATCAAATAATATTAACATTTTGATTACTAAATATCAGTATATGTATATTATACTGACAATGCATATTCATTTGTATGAATATGCACTTTCAGAACTTTCAACTACCTTGAACAAAATGGTTATCTCTAAAATTTGATTGAATGTGTTTGGGGAAATGGTGGGCGTGAAAAGGGGGTAAATTACTCTCCACTCACTTTCGACTATTAAAAAGGGCACTAGCCCTTTGAATTTCCAATCGAATGAGCCCTTTTTCAAGTTACTACAGACAAAGATTTCAAGAAAAACCTTATATGCCCCCAGGGCATAACTTATAACCTTTGCCCTGAAGACTGGAGGGGGGGGGAGTGTCCTGCTCAAAGCTATAATTTCCTGAACTTTAAACTGCGTGGAACAAAAGGGCTATCTAAAAATTTTGATTGGATATGTTTGGGGAAATGTTGGGCGTGGAAGGGGTGTTAGGTGCCTTCCAACAACTTTCGACTATTAAAAAGGGCACTAGCCATTTCAATTTCCAATCGAATGAGCCCTTCCTGAAGTTTCTACGACGAACCGTTCTATAAAAACCTTATATACCCCCAGGGCATAACTTACAACCCTTGCCCTAAGGGCTGTGGGGGAGTGTCCTCCTCAAAAACATAATTCTTATCTGGAAATCCACAACAATAAAAAAATGGTTATCTAAAAATTTTGATTGGATGTGTTTGGGGAAATGGTGGGCGTGGAAGGGGTGTTAGTTGCCTTCCAATTACTTTCGACTATTAAAAAGGGCACTAGCCATTTCAATTTCTAATCGAATGAGCCCTTTTTGTAGTTTCTACGACAACGCGTTCTATCCTCAACGCGTTGTCATCCTCAAAGACCTAATTTACAGAACTTAAAACTACGTTGAATAAAATGGCTATCTTAAAATTTTGATTGAATGTGTTTTGGGGAAAAGCTGGGCGTGAGAGGGGGGATAGTTGCCATCCAATCACTTTCGAATAGTATACAGGGCACTAGTCCAAGGAACTTCTAATCGAACGAGCCTTTTTTTAAGTGTTCGTAACAACACTATTTATAAAAACCTATCATGCCCCCAGAGTATAGCCCGCAACTCTTGCCTCAAGGGCTGTGGGGCTATGCCTATCTCAAAAACATAATTTCTATTGGAAGATAAACTACGCTGAACAAAACAGCTATCTCAAAATTTAGATTCGATGTGTTTGGGGGAATGGTGGGCGTGAGGGGGGGGGGAGGGGTTAGTTGCCTTCGAATCCTTTTTGACTATTAAAATTGGCACTAGCCCTTTGAATTTCCAATCAAATGCGGCCTTTTTCAAGTTTCTACGACAAAGATTTCAATAAAAACCTTATATGCCCCCAGGGCATAACTTATATCCTTTGCCCTGAAGACTGGGGGGGGGGGGAGTGTCCTGCTCAAAGCTATAATTTCCTGAACTTTCAACTGCGTGGAACAAAAGGGATATCTAAAAATTTTGATTGGATATGTTTGGGGAAATGTTGGGCGTGGAAGGGGTGTTAGTTGCCTTCCAATCACTTTCGACTATTAAAAAGGGCACTAGCCATTTCAATTTCCAATCGAATGAGCCCTTCCTGAAGTTTCTACGACGACCCGTTCTATAAAAACCTTATATACCCCCAGGGCATAACCTACAACCCTTGCCCTGAGGGCTGTGGGGGAGTGTCCTCATCAAAAACATAATTCTTATCTGGAAATCCACAACAATGAAAAAATGGTAATCTAAAAATTTTGAATGGATGTGTTTGGGGAAATGGTGGGCGTGGAAGGGGTGTTAGTTGCCTTCCAATTATTTTCAACTATTAAAAAGGGCACTAGCCTTTTGAATTTCCAATCGAATGAGCCCTTTTTCAAGTTACTACGACGAAGATTTCAAGAAAAACCTTATATGCCCCCAGGGCATAACTTATAACCCTTTCCCCTGAAGACTGGAGGGGGGGAGTGTACTGCTCAAAGCTATAATTTCCTGAGCTTTAAACTGCGTGGAACAAAAGGGCAATCTAAAAATTTTGATTGGATATGTTTGGGGAAATGTTGGGCGTGGAAGGGGTGTTAGTTGCCTTCCAATCACTTTGGACTATTAAAAATTGCACTAGCCATTTCAATTTCCAATTGAACGAGCCCTTTCTGAAGTTTCTACGACGACCCGTTCTATAAAAACCTTATATACCCCCAGGGCATAACTTACAACCCTTTCCTTGGGGGCTGTGGGGGAGTGTCCTCCTAAAAAACATAATTTCTATTGGGAGATCAACTATGCTGAATAAAATAGCTATCTCAAAATTTTGATTGGATGTGTTTCGGGAAATGGTGGGCGTGGGGGGGGGAGGGGTTAGTTGCCCTCAAATCCCTTTCGACTATTAAAATTGGCACTAGCCCTTTGAATTTCCAATCAAATGAGCCCTTTTTCAAGTTACTACGACAAAGATTTCAAGAAAAACCTTATATGCCCCCAGGGCATAACTTATAACCTTTGCCCTGAGGACTGGGGGGGGGAGTGTCCTGCTCAAAGCTATAATTTCCTGAACTTTCAACTGCGTGGAACAAAAGGGATATCTAAAAATTTTGATTGGATATGTTTGGGGAAATGTTGCGCGTGGAAGGGGTGTTAGTTGCCTTCCAATCACTTTCAACTATTAAAAAGGGCACTAGCCATTTCAATCGAATGAGCCCTTTCTGAAGTTTCTACGACGACCCGTTCTATAAAAACCTTATATACCCCCAGGGCATAGTTTACAACCCTTGCCCTGGGGGCTGTGGGGGAGTGTCCTCCTAAAAAACATAATTCTTATCTGGAAATCCACAACAATGAAAAAATGGTTATCTACAAATTTTGAATGGATATGTTTGGGGAAATGTTGGGCGTGGAAGGGGTGTTAGTTGTCCTCCAATCACTTTCGACTATTAAAAAGTGCAAAAGCCCTTTGAATTTCGAACCGAATGAGCCTTTTTTGAAGTTTCTACGACAACGCCTTATCGCCCTAAAAACCATATATGCCCCCAGGGCATAACTTACAACCCTTGCCCTGAAGGCTGTGGGGGAGTGTCCTCCTTAAAAACATAATTTCTATCGGGGAATCACCTATGCTGAACAAAATGGCTATCTCAAAATTTTGATTGGACGTGTTTTGGGAAATGGTGGGCGTGGGGGGGGGGGCAGTTGCCGTCAAATCACTTTTGACAATTATAAAGGGCACTAGCCCTTTGAATTTCCAATCGAACGAGCCTTTTTTGAAGTTTCTACAACAACGCCTTCTATAAAAACCTTATATACCGCCAGGGCATAACGTAAAACCCTTGCCACGAGGGTTGTGGGGGAGTGTCCTCCTCAAAAACACATTTTCCATTTGGAAATTAATTACGCTGAACAAAATGGTTATCTCAAAATTTTGATTGGATTAGTTTGGGGGAATGATGGGCGTAGGGGGGGGGGCTAGTTACCCTTCAATCACTTTCGAGTATTAAAAAGGGCACAAGCCACTCCAATTTCCAATTGATTAAGCACTTTTCGAAGTTTCTACAACTTCTTCGATACTAAGTGCCCTGCTCTAAAGGAAAAAAAATAAATGATACATTGTGCCAACATCGTTCTTACATGCCCTCAGGGCATAACTTGAAACACTTGGCCCACGGGTTGTGGGGGAGTGTCCTCCTCAAAAACATATTTTCTATTTGGAAATCAACTACGCTGAACAAAATGGCTATCTCAAAATTTTGATTGGATGTGTTTGAGGGAATAATGGGCGTGGGGGGGGGGGTTATTTAATCCTTCAATCACTTTCGACTACTAAAAAGGGCACTAGCCACTCCAATTTCCAATCGAATGAGCCCTTTTTGAAGTTTCTACAACAACTCCTTCGAAATGAAGTGCCCAGGTACGGATGAAAAAAAAACGTTGTGGCAACATCGTTCTTTACTTACGCATCGCTATTGCGCTGCCAATGATTCTATTTAAAAAGAGCTAGTACACTAGTAAAAACTCCGACTTCCTTTATTACTTAAATTTGTTTTTGCCTTCACACCGTTATTCATTTTTGATTATTTAATGAAAGCAGAAAGTTTTACGTAAGTGTGCACAAACTCCCTGGGATCCAAAACGATTGATGAAAGTAATTCGTTTTTGAGAATTAATAACAAAATCAACAATGCATGTCATAGTTCACCGATCAGCTCTCAGAACACGTGACTGTCATGGCTCATGAGTCGATTTTATGATTTGCGCAATTTTCACATCTTGTTTTGGCTTTCAACCGTTGAAAAAAAAACAGTTTCATATATCAAGACTGTAGAATGCAGTTGGAACGTCATTATATTACATATATACATAAGAATAACTGATCAGCCTATCAGCAGTGAGAAGAAAGAAAAGGCGATCAGCAGTCAGAACACGTGATTGTAAAAGCTTGTAATTTATTTGAAGCAGTTGGAACTTGATTATATCGTACATAAAAATAATAACCAATCAGCAGCCAAAAATCGTGATTTTTTATATAAGAAACAGATTCTTTATTAGTGCATTATATAGTGTTGTTTGGGTTACTCTACGTAATAGGTTTACTTACAAAGAAGTCACATTCAATAGAGTTATGAAGAGATATGACAGAGAGTTGTGACAGCTGTGACAGAACTTTATGACAGAGAGTTGATACGACATCATACCCGTATCAAATTCAATTGAAACTAAGAAAACAGGATCAAAC
This sequence comes from Artemia sp. Qi Xiang Cuo, assembly GCF_049724085.1. Lineage (NCBI taxonomy): Eukaryota > Metazoa > Arthropoda > Branchiopoda > Anostraca > Artemiidae > Artemia > Artemia sp. Qi Xiang Cuo. The sequence continues at coordinate 54,349,336 of NC_142806.1, read as the reverse complement.
ACAGAAACAAAATACTAGCAAATGTAGTTACAATTCACGATAAAAATGATTTACAAAGCTCATAAATACTTAGATACAATTGGAACTCAATTATATTATATGTAGAAATTTGAACCGATCAACCAATCAGCAGTCATAAACCGTGATTTTTCAAAGCTCGCAAGACGTTGAAGCAGTTGGAATTTGATTATCTTATATAAAGGTCTTCGACTACTCGACAGGCTTTTACACACGGCCACGGTTACCCGCCAGGCTTTTATAAATTGATTCTCATTGTCTCTTATCTTCTAACCAACGCTGTTGTCCCAGTAAATCAGCAGGTTTATTTGCATCATTCCACACTTCTTGCATTTTCATGTAACCTTTGACATAGTTATTTGCGTCTTGCAATATTTCTTCAAAGTGATCCAGCACTTTACAAGAAATCCAATAATTTGAAGGATGTGCAAGGCCTTTTTCAGCAGCTTTATCAGGTCTAAAAAGTTCATTTGGCTATATGAAGATGGTTCGAAATCACCTTGAGGGATTTGTGATAGATGTGCCACTTAATTGGTGACAACTTTGTCCAGCTACTTTGAAGCTGAAAACATTACGCCTATTGATGGTTCGATCATCGGTTATGTTAAATGAAGCTCAAGCAACATATGAGTTCAAGTTTTGGATTTGTTTGTGGAACTCTTTAGAGAATAAGTGACATCCTATAAAAGGCCAAACCAATTCATTTGGAAATTGTGGAGGTGACAATGCAATTCAAATAAGCAAGCAGCAACCTCCGAATGAATCAACTTTGTTGACTATTCTTTTCTCGGGAAAATGTAGGACTCCACAGTGAATAAATACAAACCTGTAGGGTTCCAATAACTTTTAATTAACACTTGCATAGTTTACTGCACCTTTATTTCTTTGTTCTTCATTTTTATTTTTTAATTGTTCTGATCCCCATCAAGGCATGTCTTGTAACTGCAGTTTCTTTTGCTACACTTTCGTTTTTGACTCCTCGTAATTTCACAGCCACTTATCTTTTAACCACATATTTTTCTTTGTTTTTCATTATCGTTTATTATTACTTCAGATAATTTTTTTCAATGCCTTTCACCTCAGCTTCTCAGACTGGTCTAGTCACATTTGATGGTCTTAGTTGTTCATTTTCACCAGTGAATTTAAATCTTTCAGGTCTTCTTCTGGATCTTGTCTCATTTGAAAGTTCAGTTTGTTCATTTTGAGCAATTAACCACCCCCATGCCTTCTCAAGACCAGAACATTATCTGCACTTTACTGAAAGCATAATAGTTTAAAAAAATTTTCAGTTTTTGACTATATTAAATAAAAATCACTAAAACCTTAAGGAATAAATATCAGTGTGTGTGTATTAGACTGACAAACCATGGTCATTGGCTTTTTCAGGAAAATACAAATTATGTTCTGGCCTTGAGCAGGCATGGGGGTTGCTGGTACTACTTTTTTTTCCCTCGTTTTGAGTTTGACTCGGTTATTTATTGTAATTTCTGTTCGTTTAGGGTTTCATCTATTTATTCATTGTGATTTGTGGTAGTTTTACGCTTGGAAGATTTTTTTACTTTATTTCTGCCCGTTTTTGGTTTAATGTAGCTTAATATTTTTTCTTTGAATAGCTAGTTTTGTGTTAAAATTTTTTTTTAATCAATTTCTGTTTGTTCTTTATTGACATAGTCTTTTTTATGGGAAAAAATGTATATCTTTACATTTTTTTATGAGAATCCATAGTTTGGCTTACTATTTGTATGTTAGAGAAACTTTTTCAACACTTTTTAATACTGACACAAATAGGATTGTTTAATTGGATATCGACACGAAAACGATTTAGAGGATAAAAAAACAAAACAAATAAATTTCTTAATGATAAAAATGTAAACAAATAATACATTTTGAGGCAAATATTTGTCATCTGTTTAATTTCATTAATGAGCATATGCATCAATTTTACAGTAGGCTAGACTAGAGTTTCTATTTTTCACTTTAAGCTCTCCAAAATTTCATGCATGACTTTCTTCGTGAAGATATAAGTTCAATTGACTTAACTCTGAAAAAATTGGGGAAAAAATTGAAAAAAAAAAAAATTGACTTTTAACTCAACAAAATTTAGTTCTCTATTTTTATTTGAGTCTAGGGCTTTTAGTAAAATTTATACTCTATACTATAAAATATATTTTATAAGAAAATATACATTAAAAGTATGTTATAAAATAATTAAAACATCTGGTAGGCAGTAGAAACCAGTCTGTACTTTTTTCCAAATCATAATCTATTATCGTGAAATCAGATGATAATAAACAAGTTCTGTGTATTTTTATTTGAGTCTAGGGCTTTTGGTAAAATTAATACTCTATAGTATAAAATATATTATACAAGAAAATATATATTAAAAGTATATTATAAAATATAGCAAAACATTTAATATATAAGTTAGAATAGTAAGCTAGAATAAGCTAGCTTAGAATAAGCTAGCTTAGAATAAGCTAGAATAGTAAAAATATATAAAATAAAGTAAATACTATAGTTTTCAGTTTTATTTTCTAGCTATTAGAAAACAATCTTCACCAAAACTCTTTCAAGTGACGACTTTAAACGTTCCTCCTATACCAAAAAAAAAAAACAAAAAAAAAACGGTTTAGCGTTTAGAACAATGAAATGAGCCAAGATAAAAACTCGGTCTTCAGATTAGTCTAAATTCATGATGTCGTCCACTGATCCGTCCCAGTTTGTTTTTTTACATAGCCCATAATAAAAAATTTGGACTATACAGAAAAAAATATTTGAAATATACCTTAGGCAGTCAAAAGCTATGGCACCTGATTCTTGGGTGTCAGGTTGAAGTTTAAAAGGTTCTGAAAAGCCAGGAAGATTACCCAAAGGAACATCTTCATGTTTAGGAGACAAAAGAAGGTTCGGAACACCAAAGTCTTCCTTATTGTGACTTGGTAAAGCAACTTCAACTTCTAAAACAAAAAATAAACAAAATTGACATAAACAAAAAATCAAGAGTAAAGCTTACTGAAAAAATTCAACAATTGTTTTATTATACGTTAGTCAAGAGAATTGATAATAATAAGCAGCACAATAGCACTGTGAGCCTTCAGGCTCTGCGCATTTTTAGTATTTGCTTTTCTCCCCAGATCACTTCGTATGGAAGAAATTGTGGTTGATACTTCGGATGTGGCTCATTCAAACAGAGTATGAAATTTCGAACATCATGTCTAAGAGTCAAAAACGACAGGTGTACAAGCCACCCCTCCCACACCCTCTTTAGCTGCTTTCCCTAAAAGAATATCCAAGCAAAAATTTCGATATAGAGATTAAGCTCAAAATGATAGAACGTTCCTACCACTATACCTCTACCTATGAGATACCCCACGAGAACCTTCGGGCCAAAGACTATAAGTTATACAAGTTGTCGTATGTTATCATATTTATTTTGTTTCAGAGGCAACGCTATAGCGTTGCCTATAGTAAAAGCCATACGGCTCCAATGTTTTATTGTTATTATTATTATTAAATTTTTTTCCAGAGGCACTTCATATGGAAGGGGTCGCCATATAAACTTCAAAGGGGACTCATTCAATTGGAAATCGAGAGTTCTAGTGCCCTTTTTAAGAGTCGAGTGATCGGAGTTCAACTAGCCCCCCCCCACGCCCTTTTTTTCCCAAATGCATCTGATAAAATTTTGAGACAGGTATTTCGTTAATAACAGTTCAATCATCACATAACAAAAACTCCGGTGTCAACACAACTCCCAAGGGCCCGGGGACAGGTGTTGTAAGATATGCCCTGGGGGTATATATAGTTCTTATGAAAGGAATATTCGTAGAAGTTTCAGAAAGGGCTTTTTTTATTGGAAATTGAAAGTTCTAGTTCATTTTTTAGGAGTAAAAAATGTCGGAGGGTAACTAGTCCCCCAAAAAAATTTTTCCAAAATGCATCCAATAAAAATTTTGAGATAGGCATTTTGTTAAAAATAATTCAATGATCACATTACAGAAACTCCGGTGTCAACACAACCCCCAAGGGGCAGGCGTTGTAAGTTATGCCAGGGGGCATATATGGTTCTTATGAAATGAATGCTCGTATAAACTTCGGAGGGCTCATTTGATTGGAAATTGAAAGTTCTAGTTCACTTTTTAAGAGTCAAAAGATATCGCAGGGTGACCAGCCCCCCCCCCCCAGCACACCTTATTTTTCCCAAACACATCCGATAAAATTTTGAGATAGCCATTTTGTTAAAAATTCTTCAAATAACATATAACAAAAACTTATGCGTTAACACAACCCCCAGGGACCGGGGGCAGGCGTTGTAAGTTATGCCCTGGGGGCATGTATGGTTCTTGTGAAAGGGATGCTCGTCTAAACTTCAGAGGGCTCATTTGATTGAAAATTGAAAGTTCTAGTTCACTTTTAAGAGTCAAAAGATATCGGAGGGTGACCAGCCCCCCCCCCCCACCTTTTTTCCAAATGCATCCAATAAATTTTTGAGATAGCCATTCTGTCAAAAATAGTTCAAAGATCATATAACAAAAACTCCGGTGTAGACACCCCCCCCCCCTAGGGCCGGGGGCGGGGGTTGTAAATTTTGCCCTGGGTTATATAGGATTCTTATGAAAGGGATGCTCGTATAAACTTCAGAGAGGGCTTATTTGATCGGAAACTGAAAGTTCTAGTTCAATTTTTAAGAGTCAAAAAAGATCAGAGGGCACATAGCCCCCCCCCCCCCTCCACACTCTTTTTCTCTCAAACTCATCTGATAAGAAGTTTGAGATAGCCATTTTTTATTAAATAGTCCAAAGACCATATAACAAATTCTCTGATGTCAACACAGCCCCCCAGGTTTTCTCTCAAACTCATCTGATAAGAAGTTTGAGATAGCCATTTTTTATTAAATAGTCCAAAGACCATATAACAAATTCTCTGATGTCAACACAGCCCCCCAGGGCCCGAGGGCAGGAGTTGTAAGTTATGTCCTGGGGCAATATAAGGTTCTTATGGAAGGGATACTCGTAAAAACTTCAAAGGGTTCATTTGATTGTAAATTGAAAGTTCTAGTTCAGTTTTTGTGAGTCAAAAGAGATTGGAGGGGAACTAGCCCCCCCCCCCCCATACGCTCCTTTTTCCCCAAATGCACTCAATAACAATTTTGACATAGCCATTTTTTTAAAAATAGTTCAAAAGTCAGATAACTAAACTCAGGTTTTGGAACAACACCCCAGGGCCCGGGGGCAGGTGTTGTAAGTTATGCCCTGGGGCATATATGGTTTTTATGAAAGGGATGTTCGTATAAACTTCAGAGGGCTCATTTGATTGGAAAATGAAAGTTAGAGTTAACTTTTTAGGAGTCAAAAGAGATCCGAAGGCAACTAGCCCCGCCCCCCCACGCCCTCTTTTTCCAAACCCATCTGATGAAAAATTTGAAATAGACGTTTTATTAAAAAAAGTTCAAAGGTCAGATAACTCTGGCATCAATACAACCCCCCAGGGCCGGGGGGAAGGCGTTCTAAGCTATCCCCTCAAGGCATGTATGGTTCTTATGAAAGGGGTAATCGTATAAACTTCATAGAGGGCTCATTGGATTGGATATTGAAAGTTCTAGTTTACTTTTTAAGACTCATGAGATTGAGGGACAACTAGCCCCCCCCCCAGGCCCCTTTTTCCCCAACCCCATCCCGTACAAATTTTGAGATAGCCATTTTTTTTAAAATTGTTCAAAAATTAAATAACAAAAACTCCGGTGTCAAGGGAACGCCCCAGGGCCCGGGGAGTAGGCTTTGTAAGTTTTGTCCTGGGGGCTTATATGGTTCTTATGAAAGGGATGCTCGTATAAACTCCAGAGAGGAACCATTTGATTGTAAATTGAAAGTTCTAGTTCACTTTTTAAGAGTCAAAATATATCCAAGGGCAATTAATCCCCCCCCCCCCCGCACACACCCTTTTTTCTCCAAACCCATCCGATAAAAAATTTTGAGATAGCCATTTCGTTAAAAATAGTTCAAAGGTCAGATAAGAAAAACTCCTGTGTCGACGCAACCCCCAAGGGCCCGGGGGCAGGCGTTGTAAGTAATGCTCTGGGGATATATATAGTTCTTATGGAAGAGATACTCGTACAAACTTCGGAGAGGGCTCATTTGATTGGAAATTGAAATTGAAGAGATTGCATCTTTTCCCCAAATGCACCCGATAAAAAATTTTATATAGCCATTTGGTTAAAAATAGTTCAAAGGTAAAATAACGACACTCCCTTGTCGACACAACCCCCAGTGCCCCAGGGCAGGTGCGGAAAGTTGTGCCCCTGTGCGTTATATGGTTCTTATGGAAGGAATGCTTGTATAAACTTCAGAGATGGCTCATTTGAATGGAAATTAAAAAATCTGGTTCAATTTTTAAGAGTCAAAAGAGATCGGAGGGGAGATCGGAGAGATCGGATATTACGCAGATGCCCTTTTTACGAAGTGGATGAACCTAAACTCTTTTGATTTAGTTCAATAGCAGTAGCAATATTAGTAGTTGTTTCCTTGAAAGTTTCAATTTAATACCATATGCTGTTTCTAAAATAATGCTGATACGCCCCTTTTGTCAATTTGCATGCACATACTGTTTCTTTATTCTTTTCGTTATTTCTCTAAACTTTGACTTATATACCCATTGCCTTTTTCAAAGCCGAGGATAAAACACGCCTCCTTTCGAAATAATTAATAAAAAAAAAAAATCCAAAAAAGAAGTTTTTCAAAGAAAAGTAAAGGCCACTTTAAACTTAAGATCAGCAGATACAAATACTTGTTAAAATCTAAACTCAAAACGACCAGAAATTACTATTAAAGAATAAATGAAACCCAAAACGAACAGAAATTAAAAAAAGAATCAATCCAAACAAACATACAATAGATACTAAAGTAAATGAATAAAAAAACCTTAAAACGAGTGAAATTTAAACTGAATATGCAAATCAAGCTTGAAACGATCAAAACTCACTACAAACAATAGTCTGGGTATCGCCTCCTTCTCTCACTGTAAAAGTCTAAAACCTACTGCTTCATGGCGCTTTACTGAAAACTATATGTGTCTTGAACAGTCTTGGAAAGTATAAACAAAATCAAATTGAATATTTGATATATAATGATATTAATTGTTTAAAAATCCATCAGTTCAAGATTTTATTTCACTGTAATTTTCATTTTCAATGCTGTAACAACTGGAAAAGAAAAATATTTGGAATATAATTCGTTTCCAGTGAAGCGCCAATGACGCAGAAGGCTTTAAATTTTTACACTTAAGGAAGGGGATAATTTTAGGGGTCTTGAACAATTTTAAAAATAACTAATAAATTAAACTGAATATTTGATGTATAATGATATTAATTGCTGAAAGCTCATCAGTTCAAAATTTTACTGTAATTTCAATGTTTATTTTCAATATTAAGTACAAAAGAAAATATTTGTAATACAATTCCTTTTCAGTAAAGCGTCATGACACAGTAGGTTTTAGACTTTTTCAGTGAGAGATGGAGGCGATACCCAAACTCTTGTTTGTAGTGATTTTTGTTCATTTAAAGCTTGATTTGCATATTAAATATAAGTTTCGGTCGTTTTAAGATTTATTTATTCGTTTACATTAGTATCTATTGTATGTTTGTTTGCATTGATTCTTTATTTAATTTCTGTTCGTTTTGCGGTTCATTGATTCTTAAATAGTAATTTCTGGCCGTTTTGAGTTTGGATTTTAACAGGTATTTGAATCTGCTGATCATAAGTTTAAAATGGCCTTTACTTTTCTTTGAATAATTTCTTTTTTGGAAAGTTTTTTTTAATTAATTATTTCGAAAGGAGGCGTGTCTTATCCTCGGTTTTGAAAAAGGCTATGGGTATATAAGTAAAAGTTTAGAAAAATAAAAAAAAAGAATAAAGAAACAATATGTGCATGCAAATTGACAAAATGGGCGCATCAGCAACATTTTAGAAACAGCATATGGTATTAAATTGATACTTTCAAGGAAACAACTACTAATATTGCTACTACTATTGAACTAAATCAAAATAGTTTAGGTTCATCCACTTCGTAAAAAGGGCATCCGCGTAATATCCAAGGTAAAGTTAAAGGTATTACGTGGGAATGCAGCAATGTCCTCTCATCAATGGTTTACGGTATTAAGGTGAAACTTTCAGGGATTTAACGAATACTACTACTTCTGCAACTGAGCTAAATCAAAAGAGGTTGATTTATACTCTCAGACTGGCATAGATTCAATATCCCAAGAATGCGATAGAGCATTAAGTTCAAAAACTTTCAGGAAAAACTGAGGAATATAAGAAACTAAATCAAAAGATAGTATGTGGAAGAAAATTGCCAAAAACGTGAAATTTTCCATGAAAAGCTAGAGGTATTACATTGGAACTTTCATAGCATCTTTTTAATGATGCTGAAGTAAATAAAAAGACACTATGTCCTTCCAAGCTCGTCAAATGTTTGTACTTCACTCCACTGTGAATGATATATCATTTATTCGGAAATAATTTTTCCCCGAAAATTTCTAAAAACTCTGAAGGATTTTGGGATTACTTTCTTGGAAACTAGAATAATTATGAGGATAAAACTTTCAGCAATAGATCTTAGAAATTAATTGGGTTAGGAAAATGATCCTCCAAAGAATAAATACCAAGCTCTTATGATCACCTAGCAAATTGATGAAGATGTTATGTGATGAAGATAGCCGGTATTTACTGATGTTTGGTACATGGTTCGTTCGATTACTAATGCCTTAAGCTTCTTATGATTACTAGTACATTAAGCTTGTTAGGATCTATTGTATTTGTATATTTTTGTTGGATTCGCATATGAATACAACTCTTTTAAGAGATGTATATATCACTGAACAGTTAAAACTCTAAGCAATGCATTAAAGTGTTAATTATTAGAAATCTTTGAGATCCAATACTTCAAATTATTTACTAATTGGCTTTACTATATAAGAATATTTTTAGAAAGATCAATTAGGCTATGCTATTTTTGTTGTATTTACTCATTTAGTTAGATTACTGAAAATTATATTACTTTTTTTCTGATTTGAAAAAACATTACTTTTCTTAATTAATATCAACCTGTTCTCACTGTTCTATATCTCTTTGATGGAAAAGAGTTGTACAGCTCCAATGATAATTGAAAAACCTGACTCAATCGATGCGCGTAAAATGGACGATACAAGTGTTTTGTTCTGCTTTGAGTGTAAAAAGGACAATTTTTGCATTTTTTTCCCTCTGAGATTCAGTGAGGCAATTAAGGAGAGATTTTGCACGATCAAAATGATCTTAATGCTTTAATAACAACTAAAATAATAATCATTAAAAATCACCTTTTTGAGGAATGAATAAATCTAAGATGAGGGAAAATACATTTTAATTTGGTGCCCATGGTGCCCCAATTATACATTTCTTTGCCACGAAAATGCCCAACATAGTACCCTCGCGATATACATTCAGAGTGGAAATAAGAAATTTATACCATTTTCTAGTGCGTTTTCGGGGCAAGTCAGATGGGCTCTGGACTGAATAATAAGAAAAAAATATTGCTAGAAAACTCACTTTCACGAATATTTGATTCAAGCTCAGAAGGCTTGAAATTTCGATTAAGCTGTTCAGATACGCCTGGAGAAACCACCAAAGGAACATCTTCCTGTTTGGGTGATAAAATAGGATATTTCCTTCCAAAACTATCTTCACTAAAATCTGGGAATGGTTCTTCAACTTCTAAAGAAAATTGAAAATCAATTAACAGTAAAACCCTCACAAAAGTAACCCTTCTGTCATTTAAAATTATAAAGAACAAAAAATATTCATTACATGGGTACTTCAAAAATGAAAAAAAGATAACTTAATAGCAAAAAAAAATCGAAAACAACATTTAGACATTAAATTAGATTTAATGTAATTGTAAATTAGACATGTGATTTTCTAGTGGAACATGACAGAAAAGCATCTAAAAACACTTTCTTGATTCTCGAGACTGCAAAAACTACTGGTGAAACTCAGCCAGATCTCTCGGCCTTTTCTAGATCAATTTATTTTAACAAGTGCGTTTATTCTAATAATTTCTCGTTGGCCTAGTTGAAACTAGTGATTTTCATGAATTTAGAACAAACTCTATAACATGAGATTTTGCCGAAAATTATATAAAAATTTCAGGTACTTGTCTTTTAAACGGAACGCACTAAGAATTAGGCCTATGCTATGTAAGATCTAACAGAAACTGGTTTCCCTTTCTGGATCGGCTATGATTTGCTTATTTTGAGTGAGAAAGCAACGATGTATGTATATTTTTTATTAAATATTTAACATATAGAGGTGGTTAGGGGTTAGGTTAGGTATTTAATATAATACGTTATATAATACGCGCATCGCATTTTATGCATATAATATACTACGCATTTTACGCGGATTGACTGAGTCAGGAATTTTAGAAACTCATATCCCAGGGTTAGGAAACATAAAACTTAGGGGATACAAAATTTATTTACTCAGGCAGAAAGGATGGGGTGAATAGGCCTGGAGTAGGGCTTATTTTTAATAAGGAAGCTGCTAAGTCATCTTTACGTAGGAAAGCTCATAATAATAGAGTTCTAGTTACTCATTTTATGACTAAAAAGTTCAAGGTATCAGTCGTAGTAGTATACGCCCCTGTAAATCGAACTAATGGAGATAGTGGTGACTCGAATGAATTTTAGCCACAGCTGTAAGAACAAATAGACAGGGTCCAAGGTAGAAATATGATAATTTTATAAGGAAATTTTACCACCCAGGTTGGTTGAAATGGGGATAGATAGTATCCTAGCATGGATAAGCTTGTCGTAGTAGTAATAATTGTAATGATGATTTATTATCCAAAACCTCAGAGACAAAATCAATCGTTAGCAAGCGGTATTTGCGAGGGTATACTACTAACAAAAACAGAAATAAAAATGAATAAATAAAACAGAAAGTATATTCTATTAGAAGTAAGAGGTCTGTGTACCAAAATATACTTGCATAAATATTTCATACACAATAAAACAACATGATATCATGATCCTGAAGCAAAAATATCAATACATTTATTATCATTTCTAATTTCATCAATATTAGTCTAATTCCATCAATATTTATCAAGAAACCCCAAACGTAACTCAGATTTATATTGACTAATGGATAATTCCTTGGTACTTGGGATAAGCTTATTTCATAGCTTAGCCCCTCTAAATAATTGAAAAAGAAGGAGGCGAGCAACCTCAATATCTCCTCTTTATGGCATTATTCTATAGTAAGCGTATTGGACGAAGTATTGAAGAGAAAGTAGCAAGCCATAGAGACGAACAGTACAAAATATACAGATAAATCAGAGACAAATACAATGACCGTAAAAAGTATGAAGGAAAAACATGTTTTATTTTACGAACAATCCCTAAATTACTCAATAATATTTACATGGTACTATTACTAAATAGTAAATATTACTATTTACATGGTACTTAAATGATATATTTTCAAGGCAAAATTTTTCGAAGGCAAAGAAAACCGTAATGGGTACAGATTTTGTAAATTTTGCAATTGTGCAATTTTATAGGTATTACAGTCTAGTTACAACCAATACAGTATTTGGTGATAAAATGGCCCATAATTTAATATGGAATTGACATGATGGTAACACAGTTAACCTTTTTGATTATGTTATTGTAAACCGAAGACTAGAAGGATTGATACAAGATACAAGGGTATATAGGAGTGTTGCTATTGATGTTAAAAGTAAAGATAACCAGCTAGTATGTCTAGGATTAACCTTATGATAAAACTTGGGAAGGGTAACTGTTTTCCAGTATGAGAATTTGAGAGAAACTTCCGAGGAAAACTTGAACACTAAACTAGAGAGTGTAAAATTTTATAATGTAGAATGTAGATTTAAGAATTTTAGGAAAATAGTTTGTGAACTCGCTGGACGGTGTCTTTGGGAAGAAAGTTGGAAACACAGGTAGGAATATTCGTGTAAGTATTTTAGGTTTGATAGAAAGGAGGAATTTGCACAAGAATTATTTGAGTGACATACCATTTGAAAATAAGAGAAATTTTGGGAAAGTGGAAAGCATTAAAATACGAGTTAAGGAGGTTTGAAGTGTAGGTCATTCATAAAATTGGATGTTAATGAAGATTTATTTTATGAGGATATTTTTGTGACAATACTAAAAGGATAACAAAATAAAAAGCACGTGATTGCAACGTAATTATGGCAGAACATTCTCAGAATGGTTCTGGTCTGTTGGTATACCATCTTTCCTTGTCATTTCACATACATCCTGTTCGTTATAGGATCTATTTTTTATCATAGCATTATCTGTTATCTTCGTGATTTATCGAATTGATTATTTTAATTTTTCGTTGTTCTGGCCTCTCATTGATAATAGCTTATGTTCGTTTCAAGTTGGTAGCATTATCAGATATTTTTTTCACTGGTCATAAATTATGGCTCTTAATTTTTCTTCAAAAAACTTTCCTAAAACCCTCTTTTGGATTAATCTAAACATTCATAACAATTATTTCAAACATTCTTCCCATCTAACAACCTCAGAGCATAAATTTGATAGCACAGCAAAACAGTCGAGAGTGCAGTTTGGTTGACTAAAATCTATTTCTTTAGACCAATATTTGGCAAAATGGCAGAACCTTATGACCCTGAAACAGGAACATATAAGAACATGAATTCCCACCGAGATATTAATACTTTTCATGCTGCAACATAATGTTTTTGTGTTCTAGTTGCTCTGTTCACGATAAAACTCTTGGACAGATTGCTGTTATCACAGATTAAGTAGCCAAATTAAAATAAAATTATTTCATAGCACTCCTTTCTAAGGCTATCTCAGATATTCGATAATGTTTTAATTAAGAATTATGCATTTAGGAGAGGAAGCAATGACCCTTACCATTAGTTAGAGGATATCTAGAACATGGTATTTAAAGAATACCGGGATAAATCAAAACTAAACCAAGGTATTAGAACTAATTGTCAATCTATATCTAGACATACTCTATCTAGATCTATATCTTGAAAAATATCTAGATAAAATAAGACAGAAACAAATATTGGAAACAGGTGTGGATCTTCACAGTTAAACTTAAACCACTATTTTCTCATCTTAAGCTTCAGACGTGTCAATATTTGATAAAGTAGATTACCGAAGGGGGGGGGGAACTACCCCCTCCAGACCCCGCCCCCACCCCTCAGCTAAAAAAATTTTTGCAAAAAAATATTTTCAAAACTAAGATAAGCCTGAATAATTCAAGCATCCGGAGAAACATGTCAGTTTTCTTTAACCCTTAACTGGTCAGATGGGGTAAAAAATTAGCCCACGTACTTTTGTTTTTGGAGATTTCTCAATAGCCTCTGAGGCTACGCCATCGTGGTTCTGTGTAATCTTCAAACACCCCACGGAGAATCTTCGGTGAGTCAGTCGACTTACTGCGTCCATCCAGAAAGGAGGTTAGGGAGTCTGGGGTAGTTTTTTAACCCACCTGACCACTTACGTACCAAAAAAACTTGAAACTGTAAGGGTCAAATATTTTGAAAAACGGTTCTTAGAGTCTGAATGGCTAACATTCGATAGGGAGATTACAATTGCACCACTTCCATCATTTATCTATACCAATACTGAAGGTCTTGTAATGTTTTTAGTAGTATTTTAACGTTTTTAATGTTCCAAAGGTATTTCTTGCCAAGACGTTGAATATTTTTACCCTTCTTTGCCTTTCCCTTTAATTCCTTACTTTTCTAGGAAGCCAAGATCAGTAGCCACAAGAAAATAACTGAGGAAGAAGTCATGGAGCTTCTTGAAAGAGAAGAAGATCTATCAGATGAAGATGAAGGTCACCATAGGGATCCTGATTTTCAGTTTGAAGATGACGTCGATGATGTTGTCATTGAATGCGAAACTGACAAAGTGGATAACACAGAAGGTCGTCAAACTAGTTCTTTAGATTCACAGGAACCCCAGACCTCGAGTACGTTAGACGAAGATGAAGTTCCTCTCGCAAGGCGGCGGAAGAAGCCCGTGGATGTGTTTATCGGTAGAGGGGGTAAAACAAAATGGTTTAAGCAGCCACCGCCATCTTCACATACTCGCTCTTCCAATACAGGAAGAGCACTATAGGTGGGAGGTGGGAGGCACTTGTGCCGAATCCTCACCCATTATGGGGTACCACCTCCATGTTGAAGATGCGGTAATGAGGTGCGTTGGCAGGTGGCACCGTTCCCCGTCTAATGATGCAAGGCAATGGATTTATGGGCTTTGTCGGGCTAACCACCCGGCAAAGCTTCTTTTACCTGGTTATGATTAACAACAATAAGCCTCGGACCAAACAGCCATTTCGACGACGACCTGCAGCACGACCACCGACCATCCAAACGGACCTGTTCACGGTAGCCCACTGCAATGTACAAGGTCTCAGATCTAAGTTTGACCAGTTCCTACATTTAGTGAACTCGGTCAAGCCATCTATCATGTGCATCACTCAGACCAATCTAAACCAAGATATTCAGAGCAGTGAGGTTGCCGTACAGGGATACACAGTCCTCTGGCGGGATCGAGAGTGTACTGAAGGCGCTAAATACGGAGGAGGAGGTGTCGCTGTTTATCTACAGAGCCATATACTTTATTCATGCCTGAACATACCAGATTCAGCAGGCGAAGAAGCTCTGTGGGTTAGGGTGACCCTCCCGAATAAATCCGTGATTGTCGGTACCGTGTATAACCCTCCAACTTACCAGATTACCAGCTACCTTGAAGCCCCCCTCGATTATATTTGGGGCAAGCATGCTAAGTCTGCCATTATCCTTCATGGAGACTTCAACGTCCATCATAGCGTGTGGCTTCGCAGCAAAAATACTGATAGGGAGGGGTCGGACTTGTATGATCAATCTCTCTCTTACGGGCTGGAACAACTTGTTGATTTCGACACGTATCACGGCCCAAACGGATCATCTCGTCTTGACCTCTTCCTTACAGATCACCCTGACTCCTTTAAGGCAGACGCTCATGCTTTTACCAGTGACCACGTTGCCGTCGTTTCACGTGGAAACCTACGTATTCCCTCTCCAGCAAAGCCTGAGTGAACAATCTGGCTCTACCAAAGAGGTGATTGGGACGGTTTGAGAAACACTCGTTTTTCTCAGCAGTGGTGAGCCTTCCTCCTGGAAGGCCCAGAGAAAGCTGCAGAACAGTACCAGCAGGCCATAGTTGACTCTGTCGAAAAGCATATCCCTTCAAAGCGGATCCAGGTGTCCAGTAAGGACAAACCTTGGTTCAACGCCCAGTGTAAGAAGACAATCCGAGCAAAGCAAAAGGCACACAAGCGATGGCTACTTTCGAAGAGCGAAGAGGACAGAATTGCATTCATAAATGCGCGCAAAGATGCAGTTTGTGCAATTCGGCAGTCCCGGGTTCAGTATAAGTATAAGGAGAAATTCGCCACCAAGCTTCAACATGCTTCGGCAAAGAGTTGGTGGAGAATTGTCAAGGAGGCTTTACCGTCGTCCAAGGGGACCGCAACTCTTTCTCTAAAGATTAACGGGACAGTGGTACAAGATCCAAAGGGAAAGGCTGAAGCTCTTGCTAAGGCTTTTGCCGAATTCTCGAATCTGGACGACGACGGTAGAGAAGTGCCAAACTTCTCCGACCGAACCGACACTGTCCTGGAACGCGTGAATTTTTCTGCTCCCAAGATCCTTCGCATTCTCCAGCATCTACATGTGATCAAATCCACAGGTCCTGACAACATACCAAGTGTTGTCCTCAAATCCTATTGTGCCGAACTAGATTGATCATTGTCGTTGCTTTTTTAGCTGTACTTTCGCTCAGGAACCTTCTCAAAAATATGGAAATCCGCCCATGTTATACCTTCCCTAAGGCCAGATGGCGATCCAACGAGCTTGGGCTCCTACAGGCCTATTAGCCTCCTCTCCTGTGTTGGCAAAGTCTATGAGAGCGTCTCCAATAAAACATTTCAACAGTTGTAGGAATCAAACGAACTTCTAGGCGATCGCCAATATGGATTCCGCCGAAAACGCTCAACATTAGACTGCCTAGTGGCCCAGTATCAGGAGTGGATAGAAATTCTGGCAATGGGATACGACATCAGGCTATTATCCTTCGACATTGCGAAAGCTTTTGACAAAGTATGGCACCGTGGCCTGCTAAAGAAACTCTATGCGTATGGTGTTCGTGGATGTCTGTTAAAAGTGATTGAGAGCTTTCTTTACGATCATTCACTGCGGGTTGTTCTTGACGGGTTTATTTCCCGCGAATACCCAGTGAAAGCAGGGGTACCCCAGGGCAGTGTCTTGGGACCTACGCTTTTCCTTATCTACATAAACGACATGGGAGACAACCTCGCAAACCCTCTGCATCACTTTGCCGACGATACCACGACACACTCAGCCGGATCAGCCAGATGGATCTTTTGAAAATTGAAAAGTGGTCTGATGCATGGATGATCAAATTCAATGCATTGAAAACAAAGTAGCTTCTAATTACCCGATCAAAGGTGCCACGTGAACACTCCAGTTTCATCTTCAAAAATGAAGCTATAAAGAGAGTCGACGAGCTTCGTCTACTGGGAATTCATTTCTCCACCGATCTCTCTTGGAACAACCAACTTGATCGGGTGAGAACCTCCTGCGCAAGAAAGCTGGGAGTTA
Organism: Artemia sp. Qi Xiang Cuo; assembly: GCF_049724085.1. Classification (NCBI taxonomy): domain Eukaryota; kingdom Metazoa; phylum Arthropoda; class Branchiopoda; order Anostraca; family Artemiidae; genus Artemia; species Artemia sp. Qi Xiang Cuo. Next base: position 54,332,605 of record NC_142806.1, on the reverse strand, counting down.
CTCTTCGCTGCAAAAACCTTCTTCCATCAAGCTCGATCATCCCACTCTACAAGTCTTGCATCAGACCCATAGCTGAATATGGATGCCCGCTATATGTTGGTGTTCCGAAAACGCTGTTGGCACCACTTCAGAAAATCCAGAATAGGGCAATTAGGGCGGGCTGTGCCTGTACACAAGAATTGCTCCAGCCTCTAAATGAAAGGTTTGACGTAGCGTCGATGGCAGTTTTCTACAAATACATGCATTCGCCTCCCTCAGACGAGCTCTCTCGAATGGTGCCCCCCTTTGTCCAGCCGACAAGGCAGAAACGAAGGCACATAGCTCAGTAAAATTATCTAAAGGAGGATACGCCGAGAACCGAGTACTTGAGGAACAGCTTCATCCGGCGTTGCACTTCTATCTGGAACGATCTTCCTGGGGATATTATTTCTGCAAATCCCTCTGTTGACACCTTCAAAAGAAGGTTCAATAGACATTTAAAACCTCGAGGCCATTGAACGAGGTAAATGAATAGCGGCATATCAGATACTTTGAAGTACCTGGCGCCGTGAATATTGGAATTAAAAAAAAAAAAAAAAAAAAAAAAAAATATAGTATCACAACTACCAGGCGTTCGAGGGCCATCCAGGGTAGGACGGGAACTGTCCCCGGAAGAAGCCTGGAGCAATCTGTTCACTAAGGAGATGGTCAGGGAAATTGTGAAACATACCAACAAAAAGATTGAGCACTGTCGAGCCAAGTACAAGCTCAGTCAACAGGAAAAGAGTTCGTTTACAAAGTCTGTAGAATACATCGAAATGAGTGCCTTTATCGGTCGGCTATTTGTAGCCAGAGTGTTCAAATTCGGAGGAGAAGATACTTATTCAAGCGATAAGAAGTTGCTGAGCATATCAAAGCAAAAGTACCTCATTCAATACCATCCTTGAAAAAGACAATTAGAAATACTCCGCCATTTTTTCACCTGGATGCCTCTCTATCCAAAAAGTCAAGAGTGCCAAACAAGGGTCACCCTGTCCCTGCTTTATTCGTTTCTGGCATGCGCTTTGCCATTGGGCAAAAGAAAAAGAAAAGTGACCAAATGAACGTTAAAAGCTCGTTTTTCGGCTCCAGAAGTTAAATACAATATGATCAGCATAAGACTCAAAGAACTAAATTTCATTAAGATAGAAAAAAAAATAAAGAGTAATAACTTCAAATTATACATTGACTGATCAACACCAAAAGTAAGCCGCCCCGCTAATCTTGGTGTTTTACCTTTCAGTGGTGGCAGTTTTATTTCAACTTCTGTCTTTAAGACACTATTCATCTCGTCAGTTAGTGCAAAGTCTCTTGCTCCAGTCTTCTTCCAAAAGAGGACCTTAAGTTCTTCAGTTGCTACTTTTGATAATGATAACATTGTGAACAGAATTCCCTTTCTTGCTCTTCAGCTCAATCAGAATGTAATCACCAGCCTTGACTTTCTCAGCATCAAATTATAAGGTGCTAGTAGGCGGCTTTTCTTCAATGTCTATGCTGGGGTCTGAAGAGTTGTTGTATACAGGATCATTTACGTCAGAATCGTCACTCTAACTGTAACTCTTGTTGCCAGAGACACGGCTTTTGCTTTTTAGTCGTTTTACTAGTCTGACTTTCTTCTGTTCCAGGACTAGGGCTTTTTGGCAGATACAGCTTTTATCCTAGCAGTAATGCATTCTTTCATAGGGGTGTCAGTGAGCACTTCTGAGTTTTTCATATTTTTTTCCTGTTGATTTTTTGGGTTTGAGTTGATTGATAAAATGCTGCAAGTAAAGCAAAGAATGAGAGGTAGTCATCCCGCCAGAAGTATTTTCTGAGCTGATCATGATGGTTCCTGGTAAAGCTCCCCTGAGTAAAATTTCCGGACACTGTTTTTGTGGGGAAATAAGCAGAAGAGGGACTGGGTTCCCAACATATTAACACTAGCAAAAATCGTAATCAACAGACCTCTTTCTACTGACGTGACCTTCCCTACTTACTTCTGGCCTCGCTGTGCAATGATTTTACCAGGCTTGTGGATTTTTTCAGACCTGATTCGTCTAAACTTCCAATGTCTTGTGGTCTGAACATGTGTTTGTATAGGCTTCAATCCAGGCTGTTAAAGAAAGTTCTTTCATTGTGGCAGTTAAAAGCAGTTGTCCATCATAGGCTTGTATTTAGTTGCATTCTTACTGATAGAGTTTTAAATCAATCCATAAAACCACGTTACCAATCTTTACATGTAATTCCTCCACTGTTTCCACTACCTTTGCAGTTCCGTTATCCGGTACTTTTATGCTCTTAATAATGGCCTAAGTGTATGCAAATTTACACGCTTCTAGGGGAATGCAGTCGAAAGCATATAAGCTATCGTTTTCAAGTAAGTTTTTAGTCTTTTTGCTTGTTCCTCTGTGAAGATTGATCATGTGCTGTAACAGGGTGTAAGGAATTTCAGGCCCAGACTTTTTAGAGGAATATTAAGGTTCCAAACTTGTTTTTATGTAGTCTTGCAGCGTTCCTCTAGGAACACCCATGGTACTTCCAGAGAATCCAACTGACTTCTTGTAGAATAAGACAGAAAAAACTGCTATTTTATTTTCTTCTGGATCACAGCCTCCTTTCTTTCTTTTCTCTTCTGTTTAACTTTCAATCATTTTATCTTGAATGAAATTTAACAGAAAAAAAAGAACTTCAGTTCACCTACTGTTCTGACAGGATTAAACAACGCCAGAAATAACACAGTTTTGGGTATTAATCTTGCCTTCAATCTTTAAATACGCTGTTTACACAGCTTTAACAAGCATAGCCCACTTTTGGACACCTTGGTACGGCATGCCGAATTTACCCTGGGTATTGTGGCCAAACATGGGAGTTCACTATCCCACAGGATGAAAAAATACTAACAGCAAACTGGTGAAGATGGCAAGTCTGGGAAGCTGCAAAAAACAGGCAAATAATAGAAGAATACAATGCGAGTTTACAATGCGAGTTTTCTAGTATTCGTAATTAGGCGTAGGCTTTCAGACAAAATTGAACAAAATTCCAGAGTTAATCACCATAAAACCTGATCCAATCTGAAATTTTTGGTCAGACTTTTTAAAAAAAATACATTGACCTTAATACATTAAGGTCAGACTTAAAAAAAAAAATACATGGCAATCTGACAGAGCTTTTATAATCCACCAGAAGCCCCAAAGGTTTTTGTATTTAAACTGTTTGCTTTGGCTAGACGTGGGCCAGTCTCCACTATACCAATTTTATTATTTAATTTTTTCCAACTGTAAACTTTTGGGTTGAATTCTTAGAAGAAGCTGTTATCTAACCATAACGTGATTTGTGTCAAATCGCTTTTGTGGTGTTTATGTTTTCTGGAAATTGGAAGTAGGATAGTGGGTCTCTTATGTTATACTGTTGCAGGAAAAGTAGAACAGGGAAAATGTTAAAGGCCGAGTTTTAGTGAAATATAGAATGACTAGTTTCTAAAGACATATATTCAAAGGACCTCGGGAAGTATTAGTAAGATCCCCCCTCCATCACAGAAGCGGCTGCCCCCCCCTACACAAGATGCTGCCTACGCCCATGCCAATGCCTTCATATATTGTGGCAAAACCTCCGAGATTGTAGGCATACAGACGATGTCCATTCCTACCCGCACCACTTTGACTCTGGCTGTGCAGGTCTTGAACACAAACAGAAACATAACCGCGGACAACCTGTACTCCTTGATTGAGTTGGTTGACGAGCTGAACAGAGAGAATACTACCTAAGTTGGAACTCTCAGGAGGAACAAGCACGAGCTACCAGCAAAGTTCTTTCCGCACAGGGATCGTGAGCCTGGTTCCTTAATCTTGAGCTTTGCTCAGAAGAAGACTATTTCATCGTATGTGCCTAAGAGGAGCAAAGCAGTAGCTTTGATCTCTTTAATGTAATATGCTGACATTTGCAAAACATACCTTGCTTCGCAAACTGTTGAAAGGCTTCACAAGCCACTAAATATCGAGGTCATCCAAGAGCCTGGAGAACTGTATATGCACTTAGAGCTTCGAAATTAAAATATACCATATCATAATTAAACTCCTATAATCAGAAGCCATACTGAAAGATATATGAAAATTCTTAATAAATATGAGGAAGCCAATCCAGTAGCCCTGTAGCCCACAGAGCCAAGCAAAAGGAAAAGGGCTAAATAGTACTACTGAAAAGCCCGCCTACTGTTAAATAGAAGAAGAAGAAGCAAAGAGATAGCTTTGATCTCTTCATTGCACAACACAAACACGATAGATTCAAATTCAGGCGCGTCGGAGATAGGGTAAAGGCACTGATGATTCTACAGTGTAATTTTGGAACCACTGTCGAAATTTTCCTACAAAACAGGATAACTCTGCTTAGTCATGATTTGAAGCGCCGTCTCTTGAAGCCGTCGTTATATTTTGACAATGCGAAACGTGGACAATATATCAGATACACCCAGATAAGAAAAGAATATTCTATTCAATTAGTTTCCCGTTTTTGACCCAAAATGAGGTCCCAACAAATTTTTAGCTATGTAATGCTCAAACTATCATTAATTGGTTATTTTTTGGGCAAAAAAAAAGTTGGGATTAGCACCAATGTATCAAGATACTTCTGATCGTCTCTAAAATGTAGCCATATTGGCTTTTTCTTGATAAAATTAAGTTGAAACGGCAGCTAATATTATATTGACGAAACGATGCTCCAAATGTCGAATATTCTTGTCTGATGTAGTGGTATACCAGAACAACTAAAAATGTTCCTTCAGCCGAATTCAAATGTAGATTTTGGCTTCTATTACGAGATTCATTTCTTTTTAGAATGTCTTGTAGTAACGTTGTCGAAATTTTCAACAGGAAGCAACAGACCATGTCGAAATAGGCTAAAGGGAACTCTGTTAAAACTTCACTGAATTTGTAAAACAGACAAGAAACAATTGGTGTCGAAATTCAAGGGTTGTCTGACGAAAACATAGCAGTCGAATTTATAGGTACTTTCTCGACAACAAGAGATTTTGATATGATTATTATTTGTAATAATATTTCACAAGAAAAAAAATTTAAAAAGTTTTTTTTAATTGTAGTTTTACTGATTTGATGCTAGATTTTTCCATCATCTGAGGAACTGCCACCTGGCCTCGTACTATGCTCATATTTTTAAGCATTTGACTTGGTTGATCACGGCTCCCTTATTCATTTATCACTGAATAAATATGAAGTACACCGTCTTTTAGTAAATTTTATACATGTTTCTTTCAAATAGATCCCAAGCTGTAAAATACAAAATATTCTCTCTGAGCCCCTCCCTAATTAGCGTAGAATTCCTATCGCACCCAATCCCACCATAAATGCTAATGAAACATGTTAAATTCCTCATGAAACATGAGGATGCATGTGTCTTAAAACATGCTACTGAAACATGATAATTTTAAGTAGAACATGCATATTTCAAGAATTCTAGACTTTCCAGAAAAAGGATAGTCAAAACTAAAAATTTTTCAAGTGGATTAAACTGGAAGATTAATTTTGAAATGGCCAAATGTTGACAACACTTTAACTGTGAACAACAGAGAAATGTTTGCTGGACCATTAAAGCTGAGAGAAAGTGGACCATTCCAGATAGTGTATATAATGAGACCTATATCACACTATAATATCACCTATTATATTATACAGACCTAGGTCACACAATTACACTCCCTATGATTATCCAATTTTGTCCCTGTACTTGAAGCAGTTTTTAAAGTTTTAGCTTCCACTAAGTGAATAGTATTTTATACATTTGAACATTAAAAAAAGTTGAAGAAAAACGAAGCAATAAAGTAAAAAGAAGAGGCATGTCGAATCCGCCAGGATCCGGCCAAAAGTATTCCCCAATTATTTCGACACGTGTCGAATTGGGTTCCCACTTACGTCGAAAACAGGTAACGTTTTTGTTCTGTCAAATTTGTAGGCGAAAACGCTCAAATTTAAGAAAATCAGAGTTTTATACCCTTTTCTGATAAAACATCAAACTTCTAATCAAACAGTTAGGTTTGTGGAGTTTTTTTCTACATAAAGAAACCCTTTTCACCAAAAGTCTTAAAATTAAGCCTTCTGGAGTAGAAAAAGTGTCTTTTTACAAAAGCTGTCGAATCATCTGTACCTTTACCCTAGTCGAATTTTACAACGCAAATAAAACTGGCATTGACAGTTTAGATCAAAAATGTGCCAACTACACTACCAGCCTTCGCTGTCAGCGCTGGTCACTTGCAATCTTCTTTGCAATACTTGATATTGCTGGCGTAAACACACGAGTACTTGTCAATCCAACAAGAAGTCAAGAAAAGGTGATCCAGCGCCAACAAATCCTCACACAGTTGGGACTATCCCTTATGAGGCCTCATTTGATGGCTAGAATATCCATCAACTTCCTTCCTTGAGAAGTTCGAAAGTTAATGTCCAATATTGTTGGAATCGAGTCTGCATGTACCTCAGTTGCTGAACTTTCACATTCTGGCCGCAAAAATAAACGCTGCAGATCCTTGTTCAACTGACTGGAAGACGACTAGAGTCTACAGCATCTGCAAAAAGGGATGCTCCAAGGACCACCTCAACGAAGTTTTCCCAGAACGTATCTAGATGATTCATTTTTGTTAAACATATTATATTTAATTTTATTTGCTTAAAGCTACATTATACGTTCCTATCTGAAAGTAGTTATTTACAAGCGTTTTTAGTCATGGGGTAAATATTTGCCCCAGCCAACCAGTTACTTAACAAAAAAACACCCGACCAGTTAAGAGTTAATATATCTCTGTCTCTATGGTACTATATGGCTCATTTTTCATTCTTCACTGTCATTTTCACTTTATTCTGGAAATTGGGTCCAACTTTGCTATTCCCCAATGATTTTGACAAAATTACACCACTGGCGCCTTGTAGTTAACATCGCGTAAGACTACCCAAAGGCAGGGAGAAACAGGTTTGGATAAGATAGTGTTATTGCTTTTTTTACTGTATACACAGCAGGGCGAAAGAAGGCAATATAATTGTTAATTTCACTCATTAATTTCACTTTAAAGTGTTTATGATACAGTCATAAATTATTTGACTAGCCCCTCTCTTACAGCATATCACCTTATTTGCATATGCTTAATCTCTTTTAATGAACAGTTTATATAATCACTAAAAAAGCACCAGAAAGCAAAATCATTTTTCCTGTGGGTCTACAGCAATGTTACCTACTCTAAAGCCTAGAGTAGACGTAGTTTTTCTGGCGCCGTTTTGATAAATCCGGTGATTTCCTTCTCTTCAGCATGAAATGTCCAAATGTTGGAATATTACCTGAAATAAAATTATGTGTGCGGTTAAAGACTGTAGACTATTTCTAACCGCACAAAGAATTTTATTTCAGGTAATTTTCTAATATTTACAAATTTTTATTACCTCTACTTTAATACACTTTAGCGTTCTGATACGCTTTGTTAAGTCACATGACCTTTTATCCCCGAGGCATACTTGGCGTTATTTACAAACCGTGTGTTTTAACAGGGGTTTTTGGGTGTGTATAGAAAAGTATTGCAACGGACACATTAGGGGTGAAAAAAAGTTTGATAAAACAAACGTCGATGGTAGCAATGCAGCCATCAACTGTAAATAAACGGGAAAATGAACGATAGTTTATTTTAACGCCTACGCCGTGATGGATAAATTGGAAATCATAAATGATTTTTTTTTTCCTGGGAAGGGAGAGGATGAAGTAAAAAAAAAGGAAAATGCTAGATAATTTGATTAGTCCAGAAATTTGAAGTGTCAGGGGATTGGGCCCAAATTAGTTCCTGCCTTTGAACCTAAGCAAATCAAAGCATATATATTATAAATTAGCAGACTTTTAACAAAGCTTGAATTTTTTTACAATAAAACATTTCTACCTTTTGGATTTAGAAAAAGAAGAGGAAGGGTATTACATTTTAAGTCTAGAAAATTCAAAATCTTTAAAAATTTTAATTATAAGCTGAAACAATGATAATACAAAATGCTCAACTGGTCTTCTAGCTAAAGAGCAACTCTAAACAGCAATTTTACCCTATATTTCTTAGGGTGTAAATTATTTTACATATTTTATCTTATTTTAACTAATTTACTGAACGGGTTTTATTTTACGTTAATTTTACAACAATTGTTTAACCCTGTCATTGCTGTTATTTTCTATATTCTAAGCAAAATAAATAAAGAAAAGGGAAGAACAAACAGTATATATGGCTTCCCCTTACTTTTTAATTAAACAAGAAAAGACTAACCTGAAAATTTTAAGCTTGTGCTTGGCTTTCTCTCTATTCTTTCCGAAATCTGATTCCCAATGAGCTAAAAAAAAAGAAAAATTACACAAGGAAATATACAGAAATCTTTAGAGTTGGGATAGACTGGAATATCAAACATGTATCCACACATCTTTTAGCAATGCCAATCTTGTTTTTACTGATGTCAATTTAATTGCTATAATAAAAAAACAACAAAAAAAAAACCACAACCCCAAAACTACCCGGCAAAAGGTAGTTTCATCTACTCTAATTCCACTTTACGTTAGGTAGAGTAAAAGAACATACATGGAATTTCAATTTGAACAAGTTGAAGAGCCCAACACACTTACACAAAGGTTTGAATAAGCCTATTAGCTTTAAAAATAAGAGGTTCAAAATAAGAATTAAAAAAAGACTGATAAGAAATATATATAAGAACATTAATAAATATTATCATCAATATTAATATTTCAAATATTAATAAAAATAAGAATAATCAAGTAGCCTAGTCTATAGACTTCATGTTTTAAGCTGAGAGAAAAATGAACGAACAGTATTCACTTGTACAAAGACAACAGCAACACCATGCATAGAAAACAAAAAGAAATACAAAATTTACAATAATAATATTGGGAGTGCCAATCCGCTTAAAACTATTGTCATGATTTGTTCCTTACTTGCAGTTCATTAGCACAAAGTATTTGATGAATAACCTAGAGTTAGGTGTTTTACTTTTTCATGAAAATCCACAACAAAAAAAGATTCCCACAGTGTTTTTTTATTTAATTGATTATCCTCTTCAACATGCCCATAAAGCTTCAACTTAATACCCTTAACTATTTCTGAGATATTGCACACATGCTCTTTTAACAACCTGGATACATATAGTCTATTTGACTTAGTTTAATATCTTCCTTATTATCCCCTGAAAAAAATTCAAATTACTGTGCTTACTTGGATAATAATTACCCTTACCAAAATGCAAAAAGTGTTGTTTGATTTATTTTGCCCTCCCCAACATCATGCTCCATAAGTCCTAACGTAATACCCTTAGCTGTTCCCAGGATATTGCACACACACCCTTTTGACAATTTGATTGTGTCACAATTTCTTTTAATTTAGCTGTATATCCATCCCACTAAACTTTCCCTGAAAATTTCAACTTCAAGCTCTATTCTATTCCTGAGTAATTGCATCTGCAACACTTTGACAGCCAGGATTCACTTAAACTCCTTTGACTTATTCAGTATATTTGGGTGCACTAATAGCAGTAGAAATAACAATAGCCTCAGTTGCACATAACATCACTCACAGTCATGAGTCGTCACAGCCTTGGTCAAAATCAGTTTCAATCACAGTCATTAGTAGCTGCTGTCTTAATCAAATCAGTAACAGTTGCAGCTGCAAGTAATTGCAGCCACAGTTAAAATTAGTCAAAGTCGTAAATAGTGGCAGAGACTTAAATCGCAAAAGTCATAAGAAGCTGCAGCTGCAAGTAGTAAAAGTTACAATTAGTCATTGTTGCAATGGAAAGTAGTAGCAGGTGCAGATGAAAGTAGTCATAATCACAAGAAGTTTCAGTTGAAAGAAGATGCAAAGGAGTTGAAGTCACAAACAGTAGCAGCTGCATCCACAAGAAGTAGCTAGTTAATTTTAATTTCAATTCCCAATCAAATGAGGCAATTCCAAAGTTTCTACAACTAGTTACAAATAAATTGGACTGGAAAAAACTGCATAAAGCCAACTTTTCCCTTTACTAAGGCAGCACTAAAAAGCTAAAAAGCAATTAAAGAAAACAAATGCTTACTTTTTCACTGCCATCATCAAAATATTCTCCATCAACTTCAAACTGACTAGACCTATTGTCCCACCCTTTGTCAATACCTACAGCAATTTCATCTTTGACTAGCTGAAAAAAAAACAATCCAAATAAAAATGAATGTTATTAAAGGATAGCATCATTGTTGATTTTGAATTAAAATCAACTTGGTGGACTGTGATGAAAAACTTGAGAGCCATGGCGAATTGGAGTAAAGCACAGATAATCTGATTCAGAGGCAAAGCTGACACAAAATAGTCAGAAATTTTTTTCAGAAATGTATAAAAATGGTGTCATTTCCCTTTTTGATAGATCATCCATCCTAGACCAAATTTAATATTCCATCCAAAGTGGATAGTTTGCAGACTGATAGATGAATTTATCCAACATTATGACACAATTGAGGTTACTTTCTATAGACCATACTTGATCCTGTTCAGAAGAATACATACACATTCTTATAGCTCAGTTGTTTTATTAGGCTACAAAATATATAATATGAATATCTTTTTTAAATTGATTACTGTGGATGAAGATAGTTATTCCAGGGAAATACTTGATGTGACTGTCTATACTAGAGCAAATTTTCCAGGACACATCTCCCACAAAGAAATGCATAGATAATTTAGCCTAATTCTTCTCTTAGCATGTCCAAGGGTGTAAAATTAGAATGCTTTCAAAAATATAAAAAAGGACAAAAAAAGTTACACATGGTCAGGGGGCCTTTGCAAACAAAAACATTCAAGGCCCTTTTCACTTCTTAAATAAACAAGTGGAAACAGTGACCTGAACAGAGTTTCCTTAAAATTTTAACCTATGTGGCAGAGAGATCTTTTGGTAGATTTCTGACAGGACTGGAAAAAGGCCACAACTGTGAACTATAGCACACAGTAAACTTGTGAACTGAAAACAGTCTCTAATGGAGTTAACATTGCAAACTTATCAAGGCTTGCTCAATTTAAAGATCAGAAGCCTAAGAAGGGAGCTTGTTTTACATTGGATTTGTTTTGAAAAAGTGTTCTTGATTTGTTTGTTTTCCTCAAAATGTTTAAACAGATCGTGTATAAAGATGTTTGGCAATGCCTATTTCCATTAACAATTAGTTTATTTTGTGATGAAAAAAAAATTGAAAGAATTTTCTTCACTCAAACCCAATGTGTGAGGACCCTAACCCCACATTTTACATCTCAGATCATTTCTCAATATATAGAGGTTCATTATATTCAAATAAGTAGTCTAAGGACTTTAATTTAAATATTATTAAACTCCTCTATCACTGTCTGTTAGGGGTGAAGAAAAAAATTAAGTTGAAGCAGTTCTGTCAGAGATTGAGGAGTAGAGTGGAAGCCTATTGGCACTTTGAACTAAACAAAACCAAAATGTGGGGAAAAGGAATGTCTGATCAAAGAACAAAATTTTAATAGCAAAATCAGACTTTGTATTTTGTACTTTTTAACTGTTAAGTTAACAAATTTCTAGCCAAAGATATTTTTCAGAAGGGGATGGAGATTCTAGTGTCAAGGTATTAAAGAAACATCACATTACTTATAGACTTCAACCTAGGTTAGTTTCTTCCTGAAATTGAAATAAAATTAGAAACATATCCATCCTTTAGTCACTTGACTTTGAACAAAGTGAAATTCAATAAAATAAACTTACCTGTGGTTTGCATGCAGAAATGTCTGTTTGATAAACAGAGGAACTAGTTTCAGCAGGATAGTTTACCAACTTATTATTTGAGGTATCTCCTACAGGGGGTTCTAGATTTCTGGAAGAATCTTCAGCCAAGAAGTTGTCTTGAAAGGTTGTATCAACTCTGTTTCTCTTTACAGCAGGTTTTGTCATTTGAGTACTTTGAGAAAGATAGCTAGGCTTCTGTATCTGGTTAACTGTCTTGTTGGAATAAGCAAGACCTTTAACTTTAAGCATTTCAGCCACTTTTATTATTGAACTAGTTTGAGCTTGCGGAACAGTCACTTCACCTGTATACATATAATTCACCAAAGCTAGCAGTTCATGATATTTCACATCCTTTAGAATAATAATAGGATGGGGGTGTGAAATCTCTAGAAGCAGTGTTTCAAAGTATGAACTACAAGATGAAAGAACAAGTCTATGACATTTGATGCTTTGACTGTCACATGATAGGGTGACATCTGTGAAATGTTCACTGTTTAATAGAGGTAACAAAGCTCCATGAAATACATCCAGGTAGTTGTCCCACTTTAAACAAAATTGTTTTTGCTCCATTTCAAAAATAGTGACTAAATCATTGAATGGCACAAACTTGCTGAAATAGATCAAAATATACAAATAAATATTCCAAATCACCAGCATTATAGGTCTAGGGCATAGGTACTAAAGGTGACATTAAGAAAGTACTCTACAATTAGAAATTAAAGAGCAACTCAGTGCATTTATTCTTCTTTCAAAGCTTTAACATTCTATTTCAATTTATAAAAATACCTAGCTTGATAGGCTAATAATTTTGTCTCTATGAATGTTGAACAATAGGCTATGCTTTCATAGCCTAATTTGCAAGGATTTTTATATCAACATTATACACATCAGTTTTTGTATTAAACCCTGGGGCGTAGCTGATGAAATCCAATGGATTTCATTTCAAACAAGATTTGTAGTTAATTTTGATCAACAAACCAATGTGACATTGTGAAATTTGAATTGTGGATTATTGCCTCAAATTGAGTGTCAAAACATTTTTCCAAATCTAGAGGCTGTTTTCATGAGGACTCGGGTTGAACTTGAGTTCAACTAAAATCCTCTTAAAAACAACGAAAGATAATGCATATCAACTGAAGTCCATCAGCAACAAAAAACAAGCCCGAGCCTTTGAAAAACAAGCCAAAATACGCCCGAGCCTTTGAAAAACAAGCCAAAATACGCCCGAGCCTTTGAAAACCAAGACTGCCATCATGGTCAGTTTATAAAGTTCTAAAATTGTCCAAATTTTCGGTGCTAAAGTTAAAAAAAATTTTGCACGTGTTGCGGCTTGCGCTGCAACTTGCGCATGGCCTGATAAGTTTAGTCAGATTAGTTCTAGATCAGTTTTTTGTCCGGATATTTCAAACTTAGCACCAATATTTCGAAACAAACACGGCAAAAAGGTGGTCCTGGTTAAATCGAACTTCGCATAAAACAAATACGGAAAAATGCAGTCCAAATTTTTTGTTAATTTCTTAACCTTTTTCAAAATCCTCATCATTTCGTCCATGACAAAATTAAAAAATTGTATTATGATTATATGAAAGTTTTACAAATTGAAGCACATGCTACAGTGCTACACATGATGAAATAGTGCTAAAATAGTTCTTTCGTGCTAAAGTCAGAAAAAAGTTTTGCCCCAAATCAAATTCTACTTTTACCTTGCTTGCTTACCCTTCGTTCATCCTGCTCCACTTTCACGGAAGAACAACAACTTATGTGATCCGCCAAAATTCAACTGTTTTTAGCTGCAGCTTTATGCGTCATAATAGTTAAACAGCTGTGAACTCTTTTTATTAACTTTTAGATTTTAATATTACTTATTCCTATGAATACTCTAGTAACAACCACAAGTCGAAGACATACAATATCTTTGGTTTATTATCGCAAAGAAAATTTTGGTACATATTATTTGGTACAGTTGCAATACAAAATATTTAAAGATAACTTTATGATTAAAGTAAGGCCTCAACAAAAAAACGTGAGAAAGGGGTTAATACAAAAGCCTTTGTAATCCCAAGATGAAATAATTCATACAGATAAAAACAAAACAAAAAAGAACAGCACTTAGATCCATAAGGATCTAACAACTAGATCAGTTGTTGGCCAGTTTCTTCAACTTCACAAGTCTTATAAAAATCACTATTGAAAATCTGCATACGCTTTGTAGGCTCAAACATTGAGCAACAAGAGCCCCATGCTGACAACCACTGCCTGAACACAAGTATTGAGTTCAACATGGGCAAAAGCATATGGTTTCGGAGCTTGCTCTTAATGACATTCATCCTAGTAAAGGACCGTTCCACTATCACATTGCGAATTGGCAAACTATAAACAATAAGTAAAAATTGGCAAACTCAACAGGGTCAATACCCACTTGGCTAACTCATGAAGAGAAAGTATTGATAAAAAAGAAGCATCAAGATAAGGTAGGACAGCTATCCAGAACTGAGAGGAGCCTTTGGGGATTGTTCCTCCACACACAAATGACCAATTAACGTCTAACAGTTTCCTCCACTCATTCTCCAAGGTACTGAGATCAGTGGTAGCAACAGTTCTCAATGGCAAGTCTCCAAATTGGGATCAAAACTGAGACAAGCAAATCACAGGGGATAAAAATTTCAGCTTTAGGAGCAAATCCAGAGCAGGATGCATTTGTTTAAGCACCACTTTAGCCGCAGTTTTCAGGAACACAAAACACCGTATTTTGATTTTACTTTTCTGTGTGTCTGAAAGTTTAGATTTGGCCAGTTCAATCAGGAACTCGTGTCCGTAATTAACTTGATCTGGCGGCAAATAATTGATTTCGAAGTCCAAATTAACCATCAAAGACAATGCAGATGAGCAGAGTATCCTATGCAGGAGACTTAGTATGAAACCCTGCAGCTGTTCAAAAAGACAAAATTGGTCAGCGTGTGAAACAGCAAGTTGACCCTTTGAAATTTGGATAGCAATGGCTTCAAGAACACAATGAAAATTCTCTTTTGCTGATCTTGATACATAGCGTGTAGCACTCTGGCCAGTATAGCAACGTTCTTTCTCTTTGGCTAGACTGAAGTGTGTGGTGAGCTCCAAGTACTGCTCATGTATATAAACCAAGGCATTGTACCGAGAGAGCCAACGAGTATTTAAGGGAAAAATAATACGTAACGGTGAATTTCCATCATTTATCAACTTAATTACATGTTGATATGTCTCCCTTGTAAGGGGGCTTACATTAAACTATTTATATGTTTCGGACATCATAAACTCAAGGTTCGAAGGGAGTCCACAGACCACCTCTGAACCACTATTCTAGACAAGGTACTTTTTGATATCTTGGAAGTTAGGTTAGGGAAACAAAATTTTCAGTGATGAATCCAGGACCAAAAACATACTCTGGGAAGGTATTGCCATTCTACTATGTTAACCCCCTTCTGATTTCTAAGTCTTCGAAATTTGAAAAAACAACATTATATCTTAATTTTGAGTTTCTTTTTCTCTGGTTTTAGTTTGAAAATGCAATTCCTGTTATTAGAGTAGAATTTTAAGCCATATTAAAGGTTTTTTCCTAAATTTAGGAAATGCATTTCCAGATCTTTGAAACTTCCCAAATTTGGATCGAGCAAAGTTGTAAAGCTGAAAACACTTTATTTGTACTTTTTGAAAGCAGAAGATCTATTATGCATGGTTTAACTTTTATAAAACAAAGGTTTTGAAGGTCATCAAAGGTCAGTGCCCTCTATTGGGGAAAGGAGTAGAGATGTATTGGCTATTTCAAAATATCTTTCCAGGACATACTTTAGTCTGTAAACCCATCCCAGAAAGCTTCATTTTTGTAACCTAACCCTTTCCCAAGATAGCAAAAAATAGCTTGTCTAGAATTTTACAATAAATAATTCAGACTATATATTTGCATGGGCGACCATACGGGAGGACAAGGGGGGAGCGCCCTCCCCTTAGTATTTTTAGCATCATTAGTTACAGTAATTGCATTTGCAGCACTAAAATTACACACATAGTGCCTTGTGGATAGTTCAAAATCCTCCACAATGTATTCTTAAATATCTAACATATTAAAATAAGTTGTTCTTGAGATATTGCTTTGTCACCTTTTTGAAAGTCCACATGCTCATAGTTTGTTTTGATTTAGTTCAACGTCTGCCTAAATATTTTTTATATTTGATTACTGAGGATGTTGTTATATTCTCTTTGGACTATTGCTCTGAGGGTTGTGGGGGGGGGGCATTCTCAAAGTCATAATTTATGGACCTTTAAACTATGCTGAACAAAATGGCTAATTCAAAATGTTGATTGGATATGTTTGGGGAAGTGATTGACGTAGGGAAGGGGGAGCTGGTTGCCCTCCATAAGCTGTTTTTGAAATATTCCTAAGACATTTCTTTCTATAAGAAGTGCCCTGGTCTAAAAAACAAAACAATATATTGTGCCCACATTGCTCTTAACTTAGGCCGCACTATTGTGCTGCCTATGATATTTTGTCTTGAGATTTTAATTATACAGCACTGGAAGTGCCAGTTAGGCCAGTTAACCCCCCCCCCCTATACTACAGCCTATGGGTACCCATGTATATCTGCACTTTTTGACGGGGGGGGGGGGGGAATTGTAATAAGCTTGCAGTTAAAAAAGTGTTAATTACAACAGTCTAGAGAAGGACATGTAGAGAAGGAAACATGTTAAGAAAAAAATTCATAATATGCAGAATAATTGTAGATAACACATATTGCATGTATCCCAGCTATACTTTATCCCTAACTCCTTCCCCTAATGTGCAAATATATAACCCAAATTATATACTTATAATGCATTCTGCCACCCATCGGTAACTTGTTTTTCGGGTTTTGTTTTGTCACAGTTGATTAAATTTACTGGTATAAAGGATGAATTTCAGCCATGTATTTGCAAATTAAGGGGGAGGACCTGGGGCTAATGTATAGCAGGGCTACAAGCAAGATATCAGCAACAATTATTCCTGTATATTAATTATCAAGTATAAATTGTTTTTTTAACATGTTTGCTTCTCTAGGTATATACCATTAAAAGTAGGGAAATCTGCATATTACAAAGTATAAATGATAAATTTTTACCAAATCATATTATTGACTTACGAATAAAGTGAATATACCACTTGATGCCTTTTTTATGCTCTTTACGAATATAATAATCGTCTTTGTCGGAAATGAATTTCAGCCCCCACCCCCATACATACCGATTCAGGGTATATATTTGCACATTACGGAGTTGGGGGGGAAGTTTTATCTTACCTCTCATTTACATCAGAAATAAAAATTACTCCCACCCCCTAATGTGCAAATATATACCCTGAATTGGTATAAATACGGGTGGGGGTAAAATTCATTTCCAACAAAAATCATTATTATACTTGGAAAGAGCATAAAAAAAGGCATCAAGTGGTATGTTTACTTTATTTGTAAGTCAATAATATGATTTGGTAAAAGTTTACTGTATAAATTGTTTTCTTAACATGATTTTATCGCAACAGCCCCAATTCTAGACTAAGCCTAGGCCACAAAAAGGTTGGGCCAGATCTTTCAAATATATCAAAAAAGGATAGATCAGCATAAAACTCAAGTCTTGCCTTAATCTCAGCAGCAATAAAATTCCTTGTAAGACTCCTAACGCAGAGCCAGCTCAGCCATGCAGAAATAAATTCCTAAAGCGGCGTTCACAAGCGTGTCTAGCTAGAATCGTATGTCTAGCCAGAATCCAATGTCTAGGCAACGACCGTTCACAAGTAAAATTCGGCGCTTGGCTAGACATTTAGTTGTAGATTCTAGAACTCAATGTCTAGGATTTTCAATTACAGCCAATTAGAATGTGCCAAAATCCACTATTTTCACCATTATTGTTTACATTTGTAAACTGAAATTTTATTTTCGGTTTCTCATTAATTGTTTTTTTTCATTTTAGGCAAATGTGCAACACCAGAAATAATAATGAAGCACACTAAGGCAATTGTTTTGCTTATTTCATCCATTAGCTTGTGACAGTAAAAATAGGGATTATAATTTTGAAAGTTTTGCCCGCATAAGCTCTGTTGATTGGCTAGAAATAACAATTTGAAACTAAATTTGTAGTTTTAGCTAAGCACCGAATTTTACATGTGAACGGTCGTTGCCTAGACATTGGATTCTGGCTAGACACGTGTCTAGACCTGGGATTCTAGCTAGACACGCTTGTGAACGCCGCTTAATGGGGAAGTGTTTCAGAATAGAAAGCGATCCACGCGCTAAAGGAGGGCTCTTGTCTTTTTGGTGCGTAGCCACGGCTGAGCCTCCGTGATTTTGGAATTTTTGTCTGGTTCCAAACTTTCAGTCAAAATAAGCCCATTTTTTCAAAAAAGCCCATGTTCCCGCCCCGCTACCCCCACGCAAACTCCAAAATGCAGCCCACCCCTGACGGCTAAAACAAGCACACGGGGCGGAAAACAAGCTCACATGCAACACATGCATCTTGCAACACAGGCTCCACTTAGTATGTCACTACTCTGTCGAATTTTTTTTTCTCTAATAAACTGTCTAATATCCTTCCTCCTGTCTTCTGTTCCCGCACATTCAACAGATGTTCTACCGTTTCCTCATTTCCACAAAATGCACATCTCGGATCTTCATTATAAAAACGGGCTCTATATTTCTGAATTCCTGCGTGACCTGACCTTAGTCTGAATATCACCCTGGCTTCAGATTTACTTAGCGGTCCATATATTTTCTTTTCAAATTGCCTTTCCTTCTTTTGTATAACTAACATATTTGTTGAGAACGCACGGCTGTCCTCGAATGTTTTTATTTGCAATTTCTTTATCACTTCTCCAATTTGATTAACCCTCCTGGGTGTGATACTTATAAATGTTTGCCCGTCTTCTATGGATGCTTGTTTTGCTGCAGTGTCAGCCATTACATATCCACTAATGTTTGCATGTCCTGGTACCCAATCCAATGTGATGGTCACTCCCTTTTTCAGTAGTTTCTGTAATTCTTTATGGCAAAAGATCACTTTGGGAGCTACTTTATTTGCTAGATAAATATTCTTGATTGCCTCCAAACCACTTTTTGAATCCAAACAGATTATGTATTTTTCGCCTGTGGGTCTTAAATCTATTATATATCTCACTGCTTTGGCTATTGCAACTACGTCTGCTTGAAAAAAGTGTAGTTATATCACTTAATTTAATCAATTTAACTATATTCTTGGAGGGAACTAAAAAAGCAGCCCCCACTCTATTATCCACTTTGGATGCATCTGTGAAGATGTCCACAGTGTCAAGATATTGCATTTCTTTTGTCGTCTTGAACTATTGATCATAATCTAGATAATCCCACTTTTCAAATTCAGTATTGCACTGGTATGAGATGGATTCCCACTGAGGGGTTATGAACATATTGGACACTCTCAACATTGATGTCCACTGACAATCCACTTGAAACTCTTCCATTATTTCCTTTGCCCTCACAATACCAAATAGTTTTTTCCATGAACAGTGCACCCTTCCCTCTTTTAGCATTCTTGATTTAATTGGATTCGACTGGTCCGCTATCAATGTCTTCCGTAAGAACTTTAATGTTGCTATGTCTCTCCTGCTACCTAGCTTCTCAATCTCACTTTCTGATTCAAGAAAGCTCAGTGGAGTTGTCTTTCTTGCTCCAAAAGCTGGCCTTAAAGCACTGTATTGAATAGTTTCCAGTTCCTCTAACAACGACTTAGACGCTGCCATATATATTATTCCTCCATATTCCAATTTCGCTCTTATATATTTAATATAAAATTCCATCAAAAAGTCGGGCTTTGGGCCAAAATTTGCTCCACCTAACATTTTCATAATATTTAATCTTTTGGCACATTTTTCCTTTAACTGTCTTATATGAGCTTTAAACGTCAGCTTTCTATCAATGGTAATTCCAAGCCATTTAAATTCATTCACGGTTTCAATTTGTTCCCCATTTAGAAAAGACAAAGAGCAGAGTACTTTTTTGTTCGCGTGATTACCATTGCTTTGGTTTTCTCGACCGAAAACTGCACACAATTTTCCATGGCCCACGTTTCCATTAATTTTAAACGTTTCCTCCTCAATAATATCATAAACTATCCACATTCCATTATCATCGGCGAAAATCCCAGCTCTATCCTCTCCTGTATCCAGTGGTATATCAAATTCACTTATATTGTAATGATCTTGCCCCAATGAGGAGCCTTGTGGTACGCCACGTTTTCTCAGTACCTTTCTTTCCGAATATGCTTTACCCCCTTTTACTGTCACTTCTCGTTCACATAAATAATCATAAGAAAAGCTTAGTAAACGTTCTCTAACCTTTGCTGCAATCACTCCTTCTAGTATATGTCGATGAACCACACTATCAAAAGCACTACTCACATCAAAGAAAACTGCTAAATAGATTTTCCTATTTTCCAAACAATAAACTGCATAATCTACAAACACTTGTAACACTTCTAAAGTAGATCTGTTCTTTCTAAACCTACATTGAACATCTTTCAAAGTGTTTGTTTTTCCACTTTCAATGTAAGTCTCTCCTTAACCATTCTTTCATAAACTTTTCCTAACACAGGTAGTAGAGTAATCATCCTTAAGTTTTCTAACTTTTGAATTATCTTTGACTTGTTTAGGAATCATAGTAACTACCCCATCCTTCCACATTTTTGGAAATTTTTTGTCTTCCCAGGCTTTGTTAGTAATTTCTAACAGTGTTTTTATCCATCTGTTACTTAAATGTTTGATATACTGTGGGTAGATCATGTCTAAACCTGGTGCTGTTAATGGTAACTTTCGAATCACATTTTTTAACTCCTCTAACGTAAAATATCTGTTATAATCCATATCATTTTCTATATTAGAGAGTCTTATTACCTTAGCAAATGTAAGTTTTTCATCATCCTTAAAATCGTCTGGTCTTCCAATAAATGACTCTACAAAATCTACTGCTTTATTCGCTTTTTATTGTTCTTCGACTAACTCCTCTCCATTAACAATCAAGGGTGGGTTACCATTATCATCTGTCTTCCCTGTAATAAATTTTTTCACTGTTTTTTACACTCTACTTGCAGGCTATCTAAAATCCAACTTCTCCACAAAATCTTGATACAAAATTTTTTTGCTTCCACTGTTTGGCACCTAAAGACTGCATATCTTCTTTGACACATTAAAAAATTTTCAAAGTTTGGAAGCTGATTGTACCTTCTTCTTGCCTCTATTAGCTGTTTCTTTGCTACTGTACATTCATTGTTCCACCAAACACTCAGTTTGCGGTGAATAGAACCTCATTTACTTTTTGGAGCCAGATCTTGTGCTATTTCTAAGAGTGAGTTTTAAAACACATCTATCTTTCCATCGACATCTTCACAACCGTTCACTTGTGACTGAACGTCTGTTTCTTGTAATTTATTCTTAAAATTTTCCCAGTTAATCTTCTTTAAATTCACTTTGCTAGTTTCTTCATGATTTTTGCATACTATTATCTTGAGAAATCTCTACCATAATGGGAAAATGATCACTATATAGGGCAGATTCATTGTCACTTGTTATGGATACTTTTGGCGCCAATGAAGCTGATCCTATGGCCAAGTCTATGGTCACTGATCTTCCTGTTCTGCCATTGATTCTAGTTGGTAAACCCTTTGGAGTAAACATGCAAATATCTGAGTTTTTCATTAAAAATTCAAAGATTGTTCTCCCATTTCTATTATCACTTCCACATCCACACCAAAGACCATTATGTGCATTTAAATCACCTATAATCATTAGTTTCTCCCTTCCAGGCACTGTTCTATAATTTTTTCTAGACCTCGATCACTTAAAAGTAAATTACCGTCTGGGATATAAATATTGAATATATTCAGCTTTACTTTGTTTTCAAGATGTATTTTGCATCCAACAACCTCTATTTGATAATCCTCCTGTATTGACAAATAAATTGGTATATAGTTGATTTCTTTATTAATACCAATAATCACTCCTCCTCTCTCTTTATTCCATTTATCTAATCTCACTATATTATAATCTCTGAATGATGGATTTATTTATGGTTTCAAATAAGTCTCTTGAATGCAAAACACGTCAATATTATTCTTAATGCAATAGTCTAGTACTAAATCCTTATTCACCTTAACTAATGATCTTGCATTCCAAGACATAATTTTTATGTATGATTTAACAGTCATTTATTTACACACTGATTCAAAATAAGGCTGCTATTCATTTGCATGATTCCCAAACCTTCAATAAAACTACAGAATTTATCTACTTTTTCTCTGATAGGCAAGTTCTCTATGTTTAAAATTTCTGGTGATGACACTAGACAAATCATAATCTTGTTTATAGTACTACTCACTACTCTTTGCTGCATCCAACCAATTTCTTTATAAGAGACACATTGATTTTTGCTTGTTCTTTATATGCCTGTTTGTTAGTCACTTCAGCATATGACCTATAAACTATTTCAGCTCTTCTAAAACTCATTTGATGTCTTTCAGCAACTTTTAGAATATCTTTATTCCTTTGTCTGACACTACATTGCGTTGAAGTTGATGGGTGGTTACCGTAGCAATTGATGCATTTATATAAAGATGTTTTATTTTGTAGATTGTTGTTCTTCATTTGATATAGTCCAGACGCATGCTTGCCAGCACATCATAGGCAAATTTCTTCTTTTGCTGGGCCATATTTCTTTACATGTCCATATCTTTGGCACTTATGACATTGTACTAATTGTCACTTATATTCATGTAAAATCCGTCTCCTCCCCCCCCCCATCCAGAAAATTGGAGGAAGGAAATTATTTTTAAATGTTAGCAATATTGCAAGACTGTTTTCCTTTTTTCTAGTCTCTCTATTAAATCTTTTTTGCCTTTTGGCCCCAATTACTGTAATTGGGCTATCTAAACTATCTAAAATATCATCCTCTGAAAGTTCAAGGGGTACTCCCTTTGTTACCCCTCTTACTGTCTCACCTTTTCTATTGGCCTCTATTGCCAAGCCACATATTTGACTTTGCTTCTAAATTTTCTCAGCTGCTACTTCAGTTTTCACAAAAATAAACATTTTCCTTCTTTCAGCAAAAACTTTGAACTCAAACTTGTTTTCTTTTAATAGTTCTTTTATGCATTTTGAGAGTCTGAAATCTTCTGGGAATCTAAATTTAATTCCTCCTTTACTTCAATGACCATTCCGACCTTGAAAAGCTCTTCTTTTGGGACTTCAAATTCTTTATTGATATTTAATTTTGCTGACACCCACTGTCTCTGTTTTGGCTCCATATTTATCTCTTTCCTTCCATCTTTTGGAACCTGGGATGAGAGTCCACCATTTTTCACTGAATTATACTTTTTCGTTTAAGGTCGTTGACACTCCACATCTGTAGCTCTTCTTTTTGTAGCTGATTTGTCTATTTCAGTCTTCACACCTTCTGCAATATAGGGGTTAGCACAATCGAACATGTCTATTTCCTGTTCATTATATGATTCTCTGCTACTTGGTAAGAGTGGATACTCCTGATCAACTAGTGGACTATATCTATTTTGCGTGGGTACCGTTCGTACATAGAATGATACACTGGGTAAGCACATGTTATTAGAGCTATTAGATTGGATTGGTATAAACATTTGCCCATACTGGTTTACTACAGGCATTGTTGTTAGTCCTTGCATATTTAGGTAGCCATAGGGGATTTTGACTGGAGCCCCTGATGGCTCCATTATTGTCCACTTTCCTGTTCTTGCAACAAATATTCTTCAAATCTTTCCAAATTGACAATATTGTATCTCCTTCCACACTACAGCTCTAGTCTGTCCTTTTCAATTCTGTGGTGATTGAATTGGATAACTTTAAACTGTCTCAAATTCACAATCAGTAAATAACTTTAATCTTTAATTCCCCCAATCTGATCTGAGAGATTTGAGTCTCCTCTTGACAGCAATGTCAGTTGAGACTTCTTTCAATATGACTAATTTCCTTCCTTCTCAGCACAACACCATTAGCTGCAAATACTTTCAATGCAGCAATAATTAATACACCTCAGCTTCAATCAAAAAAAGAACAGACAATCTTCCTTTATAGCAGTTTTTTTTTTTTTTTTTTTTTTTTTTTTTTTTTTTTTTTTTAAACACGGACATATATCATTGCTAAAAACATCAGTCAAACCTATTACACATACAAAATCAATCCATTTTTCAACACTGACAATACAGCAATTACATTACTATCAACATCAGATAAAATCTTTTTCTCTACCACTTTCCTGTATAAACTTAATAAACAGGTCTGTCATCCTATACTTCAAAAAAATCATCATCAATCAAAATTCCTAATGCAAGTCCTACTGAAAATTCTCCTAAGTTTTCCTCTTTGCACAAATTCATCATTTCTTTCCTCAGATTTTCATATTCCTTACATTCAACAACATAATGGAAAATACTTTCTATCTCACTACAATCATCACACTGAGGACTATCAGTTTGCCTATGATAAACAACCTATGCTTAATACCTACATGGGTTGACCGAAAACGGAACATTAAGCAACCATATTTTCTTTTTAATCTACTATAATTTTTCATATCAAAGCCAGGCGTCTTTTTCTGGGTAAGAGCTATATTACTACTATTATCCCTCATTTCCTCAAAATGTTTTTGGTAAATCTTTCTAACCATCTCTCTAATCTGTTTGTATGTTTCTGTAGGGGGTGTAAGGGTCATATTTTGGGCTGTCAGTTTGGCATATTTGTCTGCTTTTTCATTACCTGCCACCCCCACATGGACTGGACACCACAAAATTTTATCACTATTCCTTTCTCAACAATCTTCAGAATTGAACTATAACTCTTATGGACCTCATCATTTGGTTTATTTGGAAAATTCTTTAGGGACTGGAGGGCAGATTTTGAGTCACTGCATATGAGGAACTTAGATTGGTTTTCATCACTTTCACTAGTTTTCCTCAATACCCACTCTAGTGCACTTTCAATTGCTTTTATTTCTGCCTCAAATATAGTTGATTCTTTACTTAGTGACTTTGTTATCACTGTATTAAATTCTGGAGCCACTGCTGAACAACCCACTCCTAAACCAATTATTTTTGAACTGTCTGTATATATTTTAACATATTCTTGATACTTGCTATTCAAAACTGAGAGGAATTCATATCTCATTATTAGGGGGTTTATTTTCCATTTTTTTCCATGTAATCAATCTGACACTCAATCTGAACCCAATCCCAGGGGGGAATTTTTGGTGGTTTTTCATAACATAGCATTTGGGTAATAGGTACTTCTATACCTTCCTCAGTTATTAGTTCTTCGAATTTTTCAAAATCATTTAGATGTTTCCATTTTGTATGGTGATTTCTAGTGGTGGTCACA
The DNA here is from genome assembly GCF_049724085.1 of Artemia sp. Qi Xiang Cuo. NCBI lineage: Eukaryota > Metazoa > Arthropoda > Branchiopoda > Anostraca > Artemiidae > Artemia > Artemia sp. Qi Xiang Cuo. The sequence continues at coordinate 54,307,393 of NC_142806.1, read as the reverse complement.
CCAGGTTTAATTATCAATTTGTCAACTGGGTGATCAAAGTCTACTTTCCATAGATTGTTCATACAAACCATAAGTATTTTCTCTCGTATTGTGTTGAGTTTCTCCACTCCAGACTCGCCCAGGAGAAAAGGAATTGGGGTACTCTGGTGAGCTCCAAATGCTAATCTTAGAGCTGTATTCTGTATTGTATCAAGTTTTCTGAGAGTAGATTCTGGGGCAATGCTGTATATCGAACTCCCATAATCAATTTTAGGTCTTATGTATTTGATATAAAATTGTCTTGCTGTAACTATGTTGACACCATGCTTCCCACACAAAAGCATCTTCATCAAATTCAGTTGCTTTGCACAGGATTCTTTTAGATATTTGACATGTTGACTAAACTGAAGTTTATCATCAATGTGTATTCCAAGGACTTTATGACAATTGGTAACAAGCAGTTCCTCTCCAAATAGAGTAAGTTGGGAAGATCTAATATTCCTCTTAGATGTGAACAACATAACTTTAGCTTTAGATGGTTCAAAATCAAGATCTATTCCTAGGGACCATAACTCTATTTGGACTAATGTTTCTTCGAAAACTTTTTCTACTTCGTCCACTGTTTTTTGTATTGTTCATGTATTATTATCATTTGAATAAATTCTTCCTTTTCATCTATTGCCTTCAAGAGTGATCTCAAACCATCCAACATTATAATAATCTGTTCCACGAAGACTTACATGTGGACCACCTCATTCAACCTGGATTTCCTTTGATCCTTTTTGTCCTACAATCAAAGCAATTTTTCCATCTGACATGTAACTCAGTGTGAATTTGATCAAATTTTTATTATTTTTTGCTTTAGATAAACCTTGTGGTATCTGTCTGTGAACCAAATTATCAAAAGCTCCTTTAACATCCAAGAACACTGCAATCATTACTTTGCCATTATCAAGTGCATCAATGATGTCTCTCTGCATCCTGATCAGGTTATCTACTGTATTTCTCTCTCTACGAAAACCTGTCTGAATATCCTGCAGCAGGTTAGCTTCATCTATTGCAAATCTCAGTCTTTCCTTTACTAACCTTTCATATATCTTACCTCCAACTGGGAGAAGAGTTATAAAACAATGATTTTCTACTTTGTATGGTTTATTTGGTTTTGGGATCATGATAGATGTGCCATTCTTCCAAATTGTAGGGAAACTGCCCTCCTTCCACAATTTGTTGATGAGTTTTAGCAGAATATCCTTCCATTTATCAGTCAACCTTTTAAAGAAAACAGGGTATATGTTGTCACTGCCAGATGAAGTCTCTGGTAGTGTCTTTAGAACAAGTTCTAATTCTGATTTTGAGAAGGGTTTGTTGTAATTTGATAATGATTTTTCCATAGAAAGTTTTCTTGCTTTAGTGAAAGTTGTTGAATGTGGGCTGGTTCCTTCAAATGGATCTTTCTTACCTATTGTCTGGTGGAGATGACTTGCTCCTGCCTCAGCTTTTGTTTTGTTATCAGCAATCACTTGTCCTTGGTAGGTTGTTGGCCCCTGTGGATGGTGGTACAATTCTCTCCTATTCATCTTTCTTATGAAGGTATACACTTTTCCAAATGGATCCCTGAAGCTGAGATTTGAGACAAAATGCTTCCAAGATTCTGCTTTAGCTTGATTTATTGTTTTTCTAGATTCTGCCTGGGCCAATATTTTTTTTCTATAATTTTCAATTGTCAGAATCTTGTTGTAATTGTTTGAAGCTTGGTTTAGTTTCTTCTTATTTAAGCTACACTGTTCATTCCACCATATTGGTTCATTCCTAGTCTTGTTGCCCAATGTCTTGATGGGGATAGTCTTCTTAGCCACTTTCATCAGTAGATCCTGTAATCTTTCAATTTTCTTTCTCTGTAGTCATAACTGTTGCCAGTTCTTCTTCAAGACTTATCCTTATAAATTCTTTCTGGACGTAGTCCCAGTTAACTTTCCTCAATTTAAAGGTAGGGTATGTCGGTGGGGTTTGGCTTCTTAGTGTAGATTTTTTATGCTCGATTATCACTGGCTCATGATCACTGGTTCAGGTTGGTTCAGGAGTTAAACTTATATTTAGTTGATTGATTATTGCTACTGCAGAGAATGTCAGGTCAATGGTAGAGTATACTCCTGTAATTGGGTTTCTTCTAGTATGAAGTCCAAGTGAGGTCACTAGGCCAATGTCATCATTCTTATCCAGAGCACTTAGGATACCTATACCACTACGATTATGAGATCCACATAAACACCAGGCATCTGAATGGGCATTAAAGTCACCAGTAATAATAAAAGGCTCTTTGGCTTTAATCACTTTTTCACTTTATTGAAAATGTCCTCTGTTTGTGGCTCATTTCCATTGGGGTTATATATACTAACAATAACTATTGTATTCCTCTTACCCAGGAATACTGTACAAGCTACAATTTCAATTTTAGAACTTGTGATGTCTTCAATATCTAGTTTTTGAAACATTAATGACTTTTTAATGCAAATTAATATTCCTCCTCTTGACTGTTCTGCTCTATCTTTTCTTACTACTTCATAATTTCTAAGTCTCCATGAATAATAGGGTTGTAGCCATGTTTCTTGAAAGCATCCAACATCAATTTTTTCTTTTTCTAAATAGCACTCTAATAAATCCTTTTTGCCTTTCATAATAGATTGGATGTTAAAAGATAGCAACTTCATTCTGGTTTATTTGCTAGATTCCAAACTTCTTCTATGTTGATTTCAACTTTGAACAGTGAGTGCATAAGTTGACATAACTTCACTATCCTATCTTTCATTTCTAATTCCTTGATGTCTATCACTTCTGGCACTTTGGATACAAATAACACTAGCTGTTGAAGGGTGTTTTTTGGTTCAAAGGGGGGTTGCTCTTTCACAGCCTTCTTATTCAGTGCATCTGCATAACTCTGGTATGCATTAGCTGCTCTTTTCATAGGTATGTTTTGGGCAACTGCAATTTTTATGATTTCACAGTTTTGTTGGTGGGCTGGGCAGCTACCAGATGTTGTTGAATGGTTTTTCCCACAGTTAGCACAGACATACTTTTGGTATTTTCCTGACTCTTTGGTTTCTAGTTTTAAGGGACACTCATTAGAAGAGTGTTTTTTTGCACATCTCAAGCATACAGCATGTGGCAACCTACACTTTTCTTGAGTGTGGCCATACTTTTGGCATTTAAAGCACTGAATAATTGGTTGGTTGTATCTCTCAATACTTCTTTTTCTTCCATATAGCCAAATAGACTGGGGAAGAGAGTTACTCTCAAATGCTACACAAATACTCAGGCCATCTTCTAATTTTTTGGTCTCTTGGGTGTATCTTTTTAACCTCTTTAATTCCTTAATCTCAATATTAGTTTATACCCTGAGGTCTGTCAGCAGTTCTTCCTTTGAATAATCTAGTGCTATTTGCTTAATTACACCATAGCTGACTTGTCTTTTCTCTTCAGGTGCTACATCAACAACATCTAGCTTCTGAATTTTCATTAAAGTATCCAATGCAGTTTGTGATTGAACATATACTGATAGTCTATTTCTATCATAGTTTGAGTAAAAGTCAATTTTTTCTGTTTGGAGAATTTTCCTAAGTTCTAGAGTGATTACTCTGTCTGATGGAAGTTTTACCTGCGAGGTGAAAACCATTGTTAGATTAGTCCCTGATTCACTGCTTATAAACTCTCTAGCTGCTTCTATTCTGTTATTTCTAGCTCTGAATTTTTCTGGAAATCTTTCAACTATTGGAGGTTTAACAGTTTTAGAAGTTTCTTGCTCAAGAGGGTACCCACTTCTCTTACCATTTCTTTTCAGTAAATCACTTATCCTTTCAGCCTCCATGGGATTTACAACATTTGTGATTTTCTCCTCTTCTTCCTGGGGGAGGGGAGGATAACCAACTGACAACCCTGAAAATCTATTATGGACACTTAGGCTACTGAGGATACAAATTGTAAATTTTGGGTTTGGGGTGCATGGTATAAATGACCTTGATGACTTGAATATGGCAGAGGTGCATAGTAAACTGTAGGGGGCCCTTGAGTATCTTGATATGTTGAGTGAGGAAATTGCATAGGTGTTTGATGGGGCTGTCCAGAGTATACTGGAAATGGCTGGGTGTGAGATGGCAATTATGCTATGTGTGGTGGTGAGAATGATGTATGTGGAGGAGACAGTCCTATTAGTGCTGATTTTGAACCTGTTTGTGTATGGTTTGTCTGTTGTGGATGGCTAGTTCCCACTGTGACACTTCCCCCAAGGGGGACCACCATTAGAGGGTGGGAATTCATTAATCGATTCTAATCCAAATATTGTAAATGCTCTTACCCGAAATAAAAACTTCAGAATACGAAATAGTCTGGAAAACAAGCCTGGGCAAATTTTTTTTCTTTCTATTTTACTGCGTTGTCCGTTTTCCTCGATCCTTTTAATTCCCCTAAGATTTCAATGTTTCCATATTTTGAATTTTCTCTGTCGCTGTTGCCGTCGGGCAGTTGCCAAAATAACTTTCTTTTGGATGAATTTGAAAATCAAGCAAAAAAGCCAAAAACCACAAAATATATGTTTTTGAGCCCGCCAAAGAAGCCGCCAGAGAAGAGAAACCTGGTTATAGGAACAGGATATGAAATATGAAGTCTGTTCCAATCTTCTTCTCACTCTTAATAAAGAATCCCCCCTTCCTTAACAAGAACAGAATCAACAGTTTCTGAATCCGAATCTGATTCCTTCAGATTCTTCTCATCAGGTTTCATGAATGAAACCATGATAACTGTTAAAGCTAATACTACAATTGAGGGTATTCCCCCATTGTATGATGTTATTTCCAACACAAAAAAACCCACGGATAACCTTCAAGAAGTTCTCTCTCGGAACGCCAAGAAAAGTATAAAACATTTCTCCAGCAAAACCCCTCAATTCTAAGCCCAAGAAAGACCACAATATCTTCCCCCCAACTATAATTAGAGATTTCTGAGGAGCAACCTTTTATTGTCAAAGATATTTCCCAAATCAGATTAGAATTTTCAAAATAATTAAATTAGAATTCTCATTAAATATTAATAAAAATGATGCAATTTATCCTCTCTGAAGGATAAAGCAGCATCTGAAAAACTTCTGATAGTTACAAATCTTTTAAGTATGTCTATCAAGTGTTGTTATTTGTCTCCTCCAAAAAGGTGACTAAAATTATTATTTACAATGTCCAAACGGACATAGCACTACAGGAGATAGCCACTGGTCTAAAAAATTGCCAAGGAGAGCCTATATCAGTGACAAGTGTCTCTAGGTTAGGTAAACCTGATACTACAGGCCAAATAATCAGCAAATCATTTCTATTTGGTTTGAACGAGGAAGTAAATCTGAATCAACCTTTGCTGTTGTTTGGCCAAAGAAAAGCTTTCAAGGCCTGCCAGTTGAAGCTTATCCAATGCCATAAATGTTCAAAGCTAGTGTCTATTGCTAAATTTTGCTCTTCAAATACTATAACCTATGCGAAGTGTGATAACCAGCATAATGAGGATGCTACCTGCCCCAAAGAGGAACCCAAATATATTAACTGCAAAGGCCCTCATAGATTAGATAATAAGGCTAAAGGTCCATCATACAAACAAAGAGCTGCCTCTCTAAAACCGCCAAAGAAAGGTCAATACCTTATGCTTTTGCTGCTATGGAGGCTAGAGCAACACAAAGTCAAGTCTCAAACACGCGTAATGGATCAGAACCTCTGGTACCTATTTCCGTTGGTGTCAATCAATCGAGTACCCCCCACCCCCCCCGAGCAGCCAACACTCTTCATCGCTCCATTCACCAAGCCTTGAGGATTACAAAAATAGAAAAAATTCAAACCCAAACTAAGGATATATCTCCCCTTTGCATCAACGAGAACTATTATCCCCCAATAATACCACCGTCGAAGAAAGAATATAGGCAAGAAGTGTCAACCCAATCCCCTGATAGTGAAAACTACTTATCTGATATGTGCCTCTCTATGCTCAACATGTTAGCCCTGGAAAAAGTCAACCTGCCACCCCAACAGAAGTCGGATATTGCCAGTGAGATGACCTCAACCTATCTCTCAAAAGAAATACTTGCCCAGGCTGAAGCCCACTTCACCCAAATTATGAATAAATACCAACCATTCACTTTCAGGGGCTATCAGCCCAACTAACTGTTCCCCTGTCTTCGTCTATTGTTTTTTCCAATAATTTACAAAATTCAACCAACAATTTTTACAGCTCAAATAATTCAAAAAGCAACTTAAGTAAGGATAAAGTATTACCAAGTATTCACAGCGGAGAACCTTTGAATAGTTCCACTTTCAAATTTTGCGAATCGGAACTCGAAAATCCAGGCTGTCCGAAAAATGCGGTTTAATCTCGCTTTCTAGGGCGAAAACGAGAGAAAGGTTGATTTGGCTAGGGCACGTTCTGCGGATGAAAGATGACTTATTGCCGAAGATTGTGCTTATCGACCAGTCACCTGGGGTTAAACGAAAATCAGATCGTCCACTGTAGGGTTGGAAGACGTAGTAAATTAGAATTTAAGGGAAAAGGGAACTTCTTGGGAGGGTGTAAAGAGGGGGGCTTTGAATAGATAACGACGGAGGAGGAGCGCCTGTAGCTGTGGTGGTCTCAGGCGGCTTGGTGCTGCGATGTTTTTAGTAGTAGTGGTAAAAGAGCAAACATAGCAGTTTCATCTGACTTTGATTTGTTTTTTTCACTTGTATTTGAGTCAGGAGGGGGTGCTGTAAAGCATTATTCCCCGGGCACCACCAAATCTAAGAAAGGCTCTGCATTCGGGGGGGGGGGGGTTGCCGTAAATGTTATTGATCACATCTCAAGGAAAAATTCCGACAAAATAACAGTAGTACTATAAAATTTATTTTTCCAAATATCATAGTCGTTTTTTCAGCAAAGCAGCCACCCTCAGAGGGTTGCCGGTATAATTCGGGGATATATAAGAACTAGAACAAATAATTTGTTACTACATAATTGCAGTTCGTTTCTATTAATCAGAGTATCAGGTCTCCTTTCATTGTTACCTACATTTTGGAGCATCTTCAAATAATTTTTTAATCCAAGTAATTATATTGAAATCATAACTCAATTTTTTTGACAAAATATGACACTAAATGTATTGACTTCATTTTCATTTTTATTTGCTTGGAATTACGAACAAACTGTTGATGAGAAATCCACCGTAAAAATATTGAATCATTCAAATACAATGTTTTTTTTAGTCATTATCTCTTAATTAAACACAATATGTCAAATTAGTTACGAAGATCATTCTTTATAATGTTGCTGTTAGTAGCAGGATCAGAAAACATTGATATATTTTGATTATAATTTACTTGAACTGCTCGTGACGTTTTCAAGTAGATTGATCTATCAACATCTATTTTACAGTTTTGACTGTTTGGGTTCACTATGTCAAACTTGAGTACTTCTTTGTAATGAATGGTGATGTTACTCTACTTTGGATAAAATTGGCAATTAATTTGGCCTGGATTAATTCAAAATACTGGTGCTACATAAAAACGTGGCCAAATATAAGAAAGGCAACGTAAAAATGGTAGATTTTTTATAGAACGTAAGATTTGTTTCTCATCTGCCGCTGCTGCTTTTAACTTCAACCTTCTTTACTCAATGAAACACTTATTATACTATAGTATTCAATGTGATCATTATACTACTGAATTCAACAACACTTAGTCTTTGTTATGCTGATCCAACACCAAAATGCTGAGTTATACAGTTACAATGCTTTTCGTTTGTCATTACCTCCTAATTAAGAACAATAAGACATACAGTTGATTCGAGTCGGCTAGCCATTTTCGCTGTGATTAATTTTAGCGTCAAACTAATATTTCAGAATCAGAGATCTTAAATGATTAGTTTTTTCAACTATTCTCAAGACTATTCTTTTGGCACCATATTTAAAAAAGAGAAAATAAATGTCAAACAGTTTTTGGTAACTAACTATATCCAGGTCCGCCGTAATGAACTGCATGAACTAGATACGCCGTCATCACTGCGGTAAGACAGCGGCTATGGAGGCGGTGCGAGACACCTTAGACAGTGCACTACAAGGCTCCGGTTATCTAACTTTCTTAGAGAGAGAGAGAGAGAGAGAGAGAGAGAGAGAGAGAGAGAGAGAGAGAGAGAGAGAGAGAGAGAGAGAGAGAGAGAGAGAGAGAGAGAGAGAGAGAGAGAGAGAGAGAGAGAGAGAGAGAGAGAGAGAGAGAGAGAGAGAGAGAGAGAGAGAGAGAGAGAGAGAGAGAGAGAGAGAGAGAGAGAGAGAGAGAGAGAGAGAGAGAGAGAGAGAGAGAGAGAGAGAGAGAGAGAGAGAGAGAGAGAGAGAGAGAGAGAGAGAGAGAGAGAGAGAGAGAGAGAGAGAGAGAGAGAGAGAGAGAGAGAGAGAGAGAGAGAGAGAGAGAGAGAGAGAGAGAGAGAGAGAGAGTAGAGAGAGAGTGTGCCGAGAGATTGTGTGAGAGAGAGAGACTGCCCAAGCAATGGTCAATGAAATAGCATATTTCTCTCAGCTACTGGGTATGAAGATCAAAATGGTCAAAACTGAAGTCATTGACCTAAATATACAGTCGCATTTTTTCCTAAGTTTTACTGGACTGACTTCTGTTTCTCTCGAGTACATATAATGACCAACCACATAATAGGACCCGTTTGCGGATATCCATCGGAGTGGAAATTGTTAGTAAAATAAAGTTTCTACGGATTTTTTTTTTCTAAAGACTGACAAGTAAAAAGCTGCATCCAGCTCGATTTAAAATATCAAAAGCCAGGTAATCTAATTTTGTCTTAAAAGCCTCGTTTGATGTCATACAACTAAAACAGGAAATACTGTAAATCAATTCAAAGAATATACGAAGAAATTTACGGGAAATGAAAATAAACATTTCATTGACAAAAGAATAAACTGAGAACAAAAGAATATTTATTCAGACAAAATAATTATTGACTCCCACCCTGATAGATGATACACAATTATGCAGAAGCAGCAAAGGGTAAATAAGTAAACCTAGAAGCGGTACGTAACCGAAAAATGATTTTAAACTATAAAATATTTATAGTTATTCCAACATGGTCCCAAGGCCCTTCCCCAGAAAAACTATATATTAATTACTCTGAAACAATTAAATATAATATATTGAGCCCTCTTTTGTATTTCTCCCATCCATAGCGAAACTATTTCTTGTCTACAGGTCACAATCATTACAAATATTGGTGGCATAAACAAATTGATAAAACAAAATCATTGAAATCACAACAACAAATTTCACAGTAACGGATGGAGCTGAAAATGACATTAAAATAGTTAATCCCCCCCCCCTACTCACATAACTCTTTAGTAGTCCGAGTTTACTGATATTATATATTTTTGTTTGACCCTATTTTTTGGTCATTATATGGTTTTACTTCTTAGAAGCCAAAATCCCAACTTTTAACAACACCCTCTTTTAGATTGGGCATATGAAAAAAAACTTCGTAGATTATAGTTTATAACTGTATGTATAGTATTGTATAGTAAATAACTGTATTGTGTAGTATATAGTTTATAACTAACATCGATTATAACTGAAAAGAATAAAGTGAACTGTAGTTTTTTTTTTGTCAGCGTTCAAGTTTTCGATTAGTTCCAAAAAACAAGTTAACTACCCCCCAAGGTGAATGAATCAATTAATGAATTTAAAACAAATAAACTATTTAGTAGAGTACAAGGGCAGCAAATTTGCAGGATACCCTCATCAGTACACACAGCCATCTTGTAGCAAAAGATTTTAATCAAATAAACACAACAACAATTAAATAAGACAAAGCTATAAACAACAATACTCAATGGCCGGTAACTTAACTGAACAAAAAGGATAATAGTTAAAATACAAAATCGTAGATATATTTTAATATATATACTTGCAATGAATAATCTAAAAAAAGGTTCCCTTGCAAGCACACAAAGCATTCTATTACACTTCAAACTCAATTATGACTAAAATAGCCGGTGTCACATTCAGAGGAAGGGTGATCAGATCAGAAGAAGGGATGATTGAGGGGTGAGAAAGCTTCAAAACCAGTAAAATATCCAGAGAGATTTTTCTAGATGGGTGCCTTCGAGTGTAAATTTTAAATAGTCCTATTATACTGGTGACTCAGAAGGACTTTAAAAACACATACTCATATAAAATACAGAGGTCCAATTTTGCTTATTTTTCTCTAGCAAAAACCTTCCAGATTCCTTAGTAATATAAGATATTCGGATTCAATTTTTTGAATCCAGCTACAAAACAGTTTGAATTTGAATACTTTATTTAGACAATTTAGTGCATTTCGGATGTTGTTTTTTTTTTACAGAGGCATATCCTTGAATTTATTAGCTGCATCAACTTAGAGTACTAAGGTGCCCTTCAATTATTTAGTCTAATATATTCTTATAAATATTTACTAAAGCAGGTGATATTAATCTTATATGCTTGAAAATTGCCTCATTTTTGTTGCTTTTTTGTAGCTAAAGTTTAACAATTTACTTCATCTTAAAGAGTTTTTGTTCATTACTGTCAGAACATTATCACAAAGATGATGATTTACTGTAAAATAAAATACACCTTTCAGTGTTTATTTGATATAAATGTTGCTATTCAGAAAAAAAATAAAGATTTACTTAATATTTACCATTGTAAGTTAGCATTGCTAATGTTGAATGATGTTAACGAAATCATTAAGGAAACTAAACACAAATATCCATTGCAAAGACCACCAACTTTTTGAAATTTCAACACAGATCAGTTTTCCTCTAATGTTATTTATTGCTCTTTCTATAGCCTTTTTATTCTTTTCACTCTTTTTCTTTAGCCTTTTTTATTCTCTTCGTCTTTAGTTTGTAATACTAAAGATGTGGTCATTAATCCAAGCATTGCCTCATTTCCCGAGTAAAATTTTGAATCCTTGGAAATACTGATAATAATTCGTACGACAGAGCAGATTTCTTAGTTTCTGCTCGAATTCCTTCCATTTTCAAGAAATCATTTTATTCCAAACTAAACATTTAGATATTTTTATAATCAAGCAATTGCCTCTCTTTCTAATCGATAAGTTTTTATGCACAAGAATTGCTACGGAGATGAGCTCAACTTTATTCCTATACATCTGATCCTTTATAGCCAGCATTTGCTCGCAGCAGGGCTCGGTCACATAATACGCTACCCGGTCATGATTTTTATTCAATAGGGGATTCAAAGGTCTTTTCATACTTCTCTTTGTCCATGTCCCAAGCAAGCCCGTATCCAGGGGGGAGTTATGGAGTTTGCCCCCACCTCCCGAAATGTTTGTCTGACTTTTAAAATCGTAACAAAAATAAACATAACCAAATTTTAATAGATTTTTAACTTTTTTGTGCCCCCCCCCCCATTCAAAAAAATCCTGGATACGGCCCTGGAACCAAAATTATAAAAATTTGGAAAATCTTTATAAAAATCAGTATTGTGTAAAAGGTTTAATTGTAAACTATAAACCTGCGTGCTTTTTCCAAAAATGGGATGTTATATGACAGTTCAGATTTGATTTAAAGGAAATATCTCGCTCGCATAGATTACATTTATACGGTTTCTCACCTATATGCAGAGTTTGATGTTCATTAAAATAGTCTGATCGAGAAAAGCTCTTCATGCATACATTACATTTAAACAGTGTTTCACCTGTATGAAACACCGTGAAACACCTCTGTGAATGGACGTGAAATCTTTTATCGCATATATTGCACTCCTAGTTTTTTATGCCCTGTTTCCTAAGCAAGCCAATATTAGAATTTGAAGCTTCCATAAGTAAATTAGTATTACTTGATGATTTATCTGCAACTCCTACAATAAAATAAAGGCAATGGAACAAACCTAAAACGCTATAATAAAATATCCTGAGGTAATGGTGCTCAAAAAAAAAAAAAAAAAAAAAAAAAAAAAAAAAAAAAAAAAATCAAACTCACTGAGCATTATTAAAACGAAAATCCCAAAATTTTCATCTTCAGATTTTGCGATTCAGATATTAAAAAATACTTCCCTGTTAAGAAAAAAGAAAAGAAGAAAAACCTATAATTACAACTAATTAAACTTTGATAATTTCGGAGACCACACTGCCTTTCCATGACGATAAATAAAAGTTCAAATAGGGATAAAATCCTTTTAATACAAAAATACCAGATATTTCGGTCACATATACAGTGACCGTCATCAGTAGTAAATATCTGGTATTTTTAGAGTTTTACTGCTGATGACGGTCACTGTATATGTGACCGAAATATCTGGTATTTTTGTGAATTTCTATCACTGTTATAAAAAACACTGTCTATTAAAAGGATTTTATCCCTATTTGAACTTTTATTTAATTAAACTTTAGGTTAAAGAAGGGTCTAATGATTTCAGAATGTCTCTCCTTGCTGATATTTAGAGAAAAAACGAGGGACAAATAATTAAAAAAAACACCACAATTGTTTTTAAAAGAGCTAGTACTAGCTTTGAAACTCATTTATTTATTTTGATTTTGACACTGTAATAAACTTTTAGACCAGTAATTTCTTTAAAGCAGAAGTCTTATGTAAGGCGTACACAAAATAGCTGGAATCCAAAAAGATTGATGAAACTAATTTGTTTTGAGAATAATAACAAAATCAACACTACATGTCATAGTTTACTGATGAATAGATGTTCTAACTTTACGCTATTTTCACGTCTTGTTTAGGCTTTCACCCATAAAAAAAAAACAGTTAGATATTATAGTAGAAATTACTTATCCGACTAATCAGCAGTCAGAACGCGTGCTTTTTCAAGCTCAAGAATCGTTGGAAACAGTTTGAACTTGATCATATCATATATATAAATAATAATCGATCAGCCAATCAGCAGTCAGAACACGTGATTTTTAACCTCGTAAATCATTGGAAGCAGTTGGAACTTGATTATATACCACCATGCACATAATAACATCACTCCTATATACCCTAGAGTCTTTTACCGATGCAGTCTTCGGTTTTCAATGATAGCATTGATGGAGCAAGCTGTCTTAGCCGTCTGTGAAACTCACTATTCTGTAACAAGATTTTATCATAAACTACAAACTAGCGGGGTTTCTCCAAGAAGGGGTTGTCAGATGAACGTTCAGATTCAACTTAAATTGATAATGCTCTCTTATGCACTTTTTGGTGCCTATGAAAATTGCTTGATTGGGAAAAGGATTTTTTGCACACATCACATTTATAAGGTTTCTCACCTTTATGCAGTCTTTGATGTCTATTTAAAGACCATTTCGAGAAAAAACTGTTCTGACACACATCACATTTATACGTTTTTTTCCCTGTATGAATTCTTTGATGTTTCTTGAATTTTGAATGGAAGTGATCTCTTTTATTGCATGTATTGCACTCATAGTCTTTTCTGCACTCTTTACTATTCAAGCCAGTATTAGAATTTGAAACTTCCATAGGTGTATTGGTATTACTCGGTGAAGTATCTGCAACTCCTACAATAAAAACAAAATAAAATGGATTGAAAAAAACTTGAAACGCTATAATAAGATGTTCTCCCCAAAGTAATCACAAAACAAATCAGGCACCTTAAGAAAAAAAGAAGCAAAACGAGAGGCTTGAACAGATACAAGTTTATTGATCTAAGGATTATAAAAATAAAACTATTTAAATTTTTATTTACAGATTTTGTGATTCAAATAGTGAAAATATCCCTCTGTTAATAAAAAGAAAAGAAGAAAAATTTGTATTTGCAATTAATTACACTTTAGGTTAAAAATGTGTCTAGATTTTGTTATTAGGTTAAAAACTGTATTTTTTTATGTATCTATTGGTATGACGACTGTTTTTTAGAATTTCGGTTACTATTGAGCCGCATCACTCCTTGCTTACCGTTCGTTACCACAAACTATTTGATTATATACGTACATATAACTGATCAGCCAATCAGTAGTGGGGAAAAAAAGGCGATCTTCAGTCAGAACACGTGATTTTCAAACCTTGTAATATATTTGAAGCAGTTGGAACTTGATTATATCATATATAGAAGTACTAACCGATCAGCAGCCGAAAATCATAATTTTTTAAAGCTCACAAGCCGTTGGAACTGGATTATATTATATATAGAAATAAAAACCGATCACTCGATAAGCAGTCGGAATACGTGATTTGTAAAGCTCATATACCATTAGAAACAATTGAAACTTGATCAAATACCATCATCTATATATATAACAACACTCCTATATACCCCATTATCTTCTATTGATCCTGCAAGTCTTCGGCTAACAATGATAATCTTAATAGGGTTAACCGTCTAACCATTATGCGAGTATTGTGTTAGCTTAAGGACAATTTTATGACCAAATACTCTGGGCGAATTGGCAGGAGATTAACTTCTAGGTTTCGAAGGTTGAGTTAGAAGATTTGGTTGTTGATGAGGAATGGGGGAGCTTGCAGATCCTTTCAATACATTTCTTACAACCATTTTATAGAATAGATATTTGAGATAGAGGGGGGGGGGGGGTAGAGGGATTAGGCTGCAAATCTATTTGTGAAAGTTTTATTCGCCTACCAAAACAAATTTGCATGAATTAATTACGTGTTATTTTCACGGAATAGCTTTAATTCTTCGATGAGCATTCTACTGTCTGCGAAAAAAGAAGGTTTTTATTATAAGCTAAAAGCTAGCAGACTTTTCCCTAGAATAGATAGTAAGAGGCTATTTAAGATTTGACTTAATTGGTATCTTGGGATATTGTCAAACAGTTTGTGGTAACGAACTGTAAGAAAAGAGCGACCCGGCTCAATAGCAACCGAAACTCTAAAAAACGAATAACCGAGACATAAAAAGAGTCAGATTTTTATGTTGATTTCAAATATATATGTTTCATCAAGTTTAGTCTTACGCATCAAAAGTTACACGCCTGAGAAAATTTGCCTTATTTTGGAACAAAGAGGAAAACAAACCCTAAAAGTAATAAACACTTTAATGAAACTCATACCATCTGATTCAGCGTATCAGAAAACCCTGCTATAGAAGTTTCAAGCTCCTATCTGCAAAAATGTGGAATTTTTATTTTTTGCCAGAAGAAAGATCACGGATGCGTTTTATTTTCCCAGGGGTGATCGTATCGATCCAGCAGTCCTAGAATATCGTGAGAGGGCTCGTTCAAACGGAAATTAAAGCTGTGTCCAGAATTCGTCCGGATTTGGTTTCACCGTCCTAAACTTAGCGGGCTGTCGTGTGGAGCGTAAAAGAGTGAGAAAAATTAGGTGGTGATGAAGAAAAATGTTTTAATTAAACAGCTTTGAAGTCTGAACAAAATATGACTACACTTAGTTTCAAAATCAAATATTCAAATTCGGGAAAATTGATATCTTGGGATACTGTCAAACAGTTTGTGGTAACGAACTGTAAGAAAGTAGCGACCCGGCTCAATAGTAACCGAAACTCTAAAAAACGAATAACCGAGACATCAAAAGAATCAGATTTTAATGCTGATTTCAAATATATAAGTTTCATTAAGTTTAGTCTTGCCCATCAAAAGTTACACGCCTGAAAAAATTTGCCTTATTTTCGAAAAAAGGGAGAAACAACCCCTAAAAGTAATATCACTTTAATGAAACTGACACCATCAGATTCAGCGTATCAGAGAACCCTACTAGAGAAGTTTCAAGCTCCTATCTGCAAAAATGAGGAATTTTGTATTTTTTGCCAGAAGAAATATCACGGATGCGTGTGTTATTTTCCCAGTGGGAATCATATCGATCCAGCAGTCCCAGAATATCGTGAGAGGGCTCGTTCCAACGGAAATTAAAGCTGTGTCCAGAATTCGTCCGGATTTGGTTTCACCGTCCTAAACTTAGCGGGCTGTCGTGTGGAGCGTGAAAGAGTGAGAAAAATTAGGGGTTGAAGAAGAAAAAAGTTTTAATTAGACAGCTTTAAAGTCTGAACGAAATACGACTACACTTAGTTTCAAAATCAAATATTCAAATTCGGGAAAATTGATATCTTGGGATACTGTCAAACAGTTTGTGGTAACGAACTGTAAGAAAATAGCGACCCGGCACAATAGCAACCGAAACTCTAAAAAACGAATAACCGAGACATCAAAAGAATCAGATTTTTATGCTGATTTCAAATATATAAGTTTCATCAAGTTTAGTCTTACGCATCAAAAGTTACACGCCTGAGAAAATTTGCCTTATTTTTGAACAAAGGGGAAAACAAACCCTAAAACTAATAACACTTTAATGAAACTCGTACCATCAGATTCAGCGTATCAGAAAACCTTGCTATAGAAGTTTCAAGCTCCTATCTGCAAAAATGTGGAATTTTGTATTTTTTTTTTTGCCAGAAGAAAGATCACGGATGTGTTTTTTTTTCCAGGGGTGATCGTATCGATCCAGTAGTCCCAGAATATCGTGAGAGGGCTCATTCGAAAGGAAGTTAAAGCTGTGTCCAGAATTCGTCCGGATTTGGTTTCACCGTCCTGAACTTAGCGGGCTGTCGCGTGGAGAGTGAAAGAGTGAGAAAAATTAGGGGTTGAAGAAGAAAAATGTTTTAATTTAACAGCTTTAAAGTCTGAACGAAATACGTCTACACTTAGTTTCAAAATCAAATATTTAAATTCGGAAAAATTAGTATCTTGGGATATTGTCAAACAGTTCGTCGTAACGAACTGTAAGAAAGTAGCGACCCGGCTCAATAGTAACCGAAACTCTAATAACGAATAACCGAGACATCAAAAGAATCAAATTTTTATGCTGATTTCAAATATATATGTTTCATCAAGTTTAGTCTTACCCATCAAAAGTTACACGCCTGAAAAAATTTGCCTTATTTTCAAAAAGGGAGAAACAACCCCTAAAAGTAATATCAGTTTAATGAAACTGACACCATCAGATTCAGCGTATCAGAAAACCCTACTATAGAAATTTCAAGCTCCGATCTGCAAAAATGTGGAATTTTGTATTTTTTGCCAGAAGAAAGATCAAGGATGCGTTTTTTTTTCAGGGGTGATCGTATCGATCTGGTAGTCCTAAAATATCGTAAGAGGGCTCATTCGAGCCCTCTTGCTGCTTCTAGCTGCTTCCCTTGGTCAAGTTTGACAAAACTGATAGAAGAAATCCTATTTTTCTTTCCGGAATCTGGCTCCCATAGATCTGCTCTCTGTACGTTTAGAATGTGGTACTTTATTCGCAAATTGCTCAAACACCTTCAAAAACATAGTACAAAATAGAATAATTCTTACTGAAAATTCTACCCAGTCTTGAAGCCATCTACCGCTTTTCTACCGAAAATCGCCAAGGTCTTACAGATTGTTTGAAAAAAAGGTGGAAACACTGGATGACGTTTCAGATTCGACTTAAATTGAAAATGCTCTCTTATGAACTTTTTGGTGCCTATAAAAGTTGCTTGACTGAGAAAAACACTTTTTACACACATTATATTCAAACAGTTTCTCTCCTGTATGCAGTCTTTGGCGTGTATTTAAATAGGACGCTTGAGAAAATCTCTTTTGATACATATCATACTTAAATTTCTTACCTGTATGAACTGTTTGATGCTTACCCAAAGAACCTGAATCACAATATCTCTTCTCACATACATCACATTTATAAAGTTTCTCACCTGTATGCAGTCTTTGATGTCTATTTAAGGAATATTTCGAGAAAAAACTGTTCTGACACACATCACATTTATACGGTTTTTTTCCTGTATGAACTATTTGATGGCTTTCCAATTGTGAATGGAAGTGAAATCTTTTATTGCATATATTGCACTCATAGTATTTTCTCCACTGTTTCCTACTCAAGCCAATATTAGAATTTGAAGCTTTATCAGGTGTGTTGGTATTACTTGATGAAGTATCTGCAATTCCTACAATAAAAAAGGGGGAATAGAAAGTACCTAAAACGCTATAATAGGACTTCATCAATCATATATCCCTAAGTAATCACAAAAAAATCAGACAAAAAATATAAAAAATCAAATCAGACGAGAGGCTTGAACAGATTCAAGTTTATTGATATAAGCGTTATAAAGATAAAACTATTCAAAGTTTTATTTACAGATTTTGTGATTTAAATAGCCAAATTCCCTCTTTTAAGAAACAGAAAATAAGAGAAACTTGTGCTTGCAATTAATTAAACTTTAGGTTAAACGCAGATCTAAGGATATAAGGGTTTGTCTTTATTTGATGATACTTTGAGCAAAAAACCAAGGCAAAACTAAAAAAAAATGTGGCTTGGAAAACATAACCTCCTTTCTTACATAATCCTATTTAAAAGAGCTAGTACACTAGTATAAACTCTGAATTCCTTTATTACTTATTTTTTTTTTTGCTTTCCCACCGTAATTAATTTTTTGAACAGTTATTTCATGAAAGCAGACGTTTTACGTAAGTTGTGCACCAACTCCCTGGGATCCAAAAGGATTGATGAAAATAATATGTTTTTGAGAATAATAACAAAATCAACAATGCATGTCATAGTTCACGGATCAACTCACCGATCACCGATTATCATGGCTCATGAGTTGATTTTCTAATTTACTCAATTTTCACATATTATTTTGGCTTTCGCCCGTTGAAAAAAAAAAAACTGTTTCAGATATCAAGACTGTAGAAAGCAGTTGGGACTTCATTATATTATATGTATAAATAAAAATAACTGATGAGCCAATCATCAGTGGAAACAAAGAAATGGCGATCAGCAGTCAGAACACGTGATTTTTAAAGCTTGTAAATTATTTGAAGCAGTTGGAACTTGATTATATCATACATAGAAATAGTAACCGATCAGTAGCAGGTAAAAATTACTTACAAAGCTCATAAATACTTAGATACAATTGGAACTTAATTATATAATATGTAGAAATTTGAAAACCAATCAACAGCCACAAACCATGATTTTTCAAAGCTCACAAGCCGTTGAAGCAGTTGGAACTTGATTATCTTATATATAGGTCTCCGGCTACTCGGCAGGCTTTTATACACGGCCACGGCTACCCGGAACGCTTTTACAAATTGATTCTCATTGTCGCTTATCTTCTAGCCAACGCGTTGTCCCAGTGAATCAGCAGGTTGATTTACATCATTCCCCACTTCTTGCATTTGCATGTAACCTTTGACATAGTTATTTGTGTCTTGCAATATTTCTTCAAAGCGATCCATTACTTTACGAGAAATCCAATAACTTGAAGGATGTGCAAGGCGTTCGTCAACAGCTTTATCGGGTGTAAAAATTCATTTGACTATATGAAGATGGTTCATAATCACCTTCAGGGATTTGTGATAGATGTGCCACTTAATTGGTGACAACTTTGTCCAGCTACAGTGAAGCTGAAAACATTACGCCTATTGATGGTTTGATCATCGGTTATGTTAAATGAAGCTCAAGCAACATATGAGTTCAAGGTTCGGATTCGTTTGTGGAACTCTTTAGAGCACAAATGATGTCCTATAAAAGGCCAAACCAAATCATTTGGAAATTGTGGAGGTGACAATACAATTCAAGTAAGCCAGCAGCAACCTCCGAATGAATCACCTTTGTTGACTATTCTTTTGTCAGGAAAATGTAGGACTCCACAGTAAATAAATACAAACCTGTAGGGTCCCAATAACTTTTAATTAACACTTTCATAGTTTACTGCATCTTTATTGCTTTGTTCTTCATATTTATTTTTGATTTGTTCTGATCCCCATTAAGGCATGTCTTGTAACCGCAATTTCTTTTGCTTAACTTTCGTTTTTGACTCTTCGTAATTTTCACTGCCACTTTTCTTTTAACCGCATATTTCTTTGTTCTTCATTATAGTTTATTATTACTTCAGATAATTTCTTTTCCAATGCCCGTCACCTTAGCTTCTCAGACTGGTCTTGTCACGTTTGATGGTCTTAGTTGTTCATTTTCACCCGTGAATTTAAATTTCTCAGGTCTTCTTCTTGATCTTGTCTCATTTGATAGTTCAGTTTGTTCATTTTGAGCAACTGACCACCCCCATGCCTTCTCAAGCCCAGATCATGATCTGCATTTTACTGAAAACATAATAGATTTCAAAATTTTTCACTTTTTGACTTTATTAAATAAAAATTATTGAAACCTTAAAGCACCAAGGACACCAAAATGAAAACATATTTAGCCCTCTTGATCTATCTATTCATACCTGACAATCCGGGTTTCCTACGAGTTTTCGTTTAGCTGCTATAAGTAATTTTAGTTAGAATCCATCCGCAAAACAGTGTTGCCAATGATAAAACAATAATAAACTGAGGAACTGAAAAAAAATTACTGGTAACTATTTCCTATGAATCCGACAGCGTTTTTCATTCCGAAAATATAATTTACAAAATATGTTGATTGCTATATATTAGTGAAAATGTATTTTGTGAATAAATATGGCCTCATCAAGTTCAGAAAGCGACTATTCTGATTTGTCAAAAAATAATGTTGATGATGACCAAGCACTAGATGGTACGCAAAATTCCATTTCAGGATAGGCTACTTGTTCCAGCCTCTTGTGACACCCAATGTAGCTTTTCTTGCTATCCCAGATCATAACACGATTCCTGAGGAGCCAAGAAAGTTCATTTGAAGATTCATCATCACGGTAAGCAATAGAATAAAAAATGCTTCATTTCATGAAGATCAGGCCTAGCTTACAGAAATGTAGGTAACCAAGGCCTATTTCACAATTTTGTTCATTAGCTTACAAAGGAAAGGCTATAGTTTTGGAACACCTTTGTCTTAGTTTTGTGACATCACCCTTTATAACGAAACACTATAAAATTCTTTAGACTAGGCTACTTCAAAAGAGGTATATTTTCTGATTAGCCTAACTGAATATTTGGGCTACAAAATAGACACATATTTAGTCAGAATGTCATTGTGAATCCAAATACAGCCAAATTTATCAAGACCCTCTCTCCTTCATAATGGGGAAACATATACCCTGAATTATAAATCAACGCCAAATTTTTGGTAAATAGCCTCAACTGGAGTTTTCAAAAAAAATTTAGCTTTTCAACAAAATTAAATAATGAATATTTTTCAGGCTTTCTTGTAACTCAATAATTGCTTAACAGGGACTATTCATTTTGAGCTCTGAAAGGGGCTAAAAGGCTCAAAACAGCCAATAGAAACCTAGCAGCCCTAAGCTCAAAAAATTTGTTTCTTTAAATAACTGACTGGGAGAAAAATTGGTCATTTGTGGCTGCCTTAGGCTATATATTTTCATATTAGTAGGGGGAGGCGTAAAATAAAGTGGTATCAACTTCAAAGTCTGTTAACTTCAATAATTCTATTTATTATGAAGTAACTAAGTAAGTCTTTTATTCAGGCTCCTCTCTAAGCAAAATATAACCCAGTTGTGCTGATGATTTGTATCTAGTAATTATGTCAATGGTTCCAATTTTCAAAATTTAGGGGGGAGAGCAAAAATAACCAGTTAGCCATGAAGGTATTTTTCAATGTCTAACCGAGGCAACTGCCCCCCCGCCCTCACCAAAGAGGCACCCCAGAATTATGTAGCCTAATGCTGAAATAGAATAAACACTGAACACTGGAAAGTACAAACAAGTGGTATTGTTATATTTTATGAACTTTTCCATTCAGAAGAGACATGACTCTAATGTTGTCCTTAATATAATTCCTGTTTTTATCCCATTGAAGTTTTTTTTTCATCACTTCAGAATAAAAGTCTGTCACAAGCCATTTTCACTACTGAATACCCGTAATTTTTAGAAATGCCTATAGGCTAACATATTCAGAAAATCCCATACATTAAGTTTAGGTTGATTGTTTGCCTGCAAATCCAGGCAACTTGTTGCTCATGTGTTAATCCTAAAACACAGTGGCCTTTGCCTGAGACTATGGCAGGTGGGCCTTATTAGGCTTATGTCACTTGTTCACCTGCAATATAACCTAACCCCCCTGAGACTCTAGGTGGGTGGGCCTATTTAGGCTTATGTACTTTGTTTGCCTTAAAGTCCAAGTGACTTGTTGGTCAACTAATTTTTAATTAATTTTGTAAGAATGTGACTGTCTTGGCTTATAAATTGGGTTGCCTGACTAAGACTTTAGTCCAGGATTGTCCATCTGAGACTGCAAGTCTGGGCAACCTGGTAGTCATATGTCAATCCTAACACTAGGTCAACTGCCTGATACTCTAGACAGGCAGGCCTACTGGGAAATTCCACTAAAATTACAATAGGCATGACCAGGATTTTTGGGTTAGCTCATAACAGACACTGTCTACCAAAGTTGCCTGAACTTGCAAATGAACAACCATCCTAAGCCAAATAGGTCTGCCCACCTAGAGTCTCAGGTTGGTTGAACAAGTTTTAAGATTGAAAAAAGAGTGATGTCCACTGTAGCCATTTCAATCTCCAAGAACCAGGCTGCCTATTTCTTCAAGTAGGTGTCTATGTTTATAATTCCAAAGTTGTTTTGTGTAGGAATACTTGTTTTGTTAATATATAACTAAAAGCATGTAGCAAAATAAAGAAAATTAATGAGATCAAAATTTATATTCCTCTAAATTTTTTTTGTTTAACAGTTTATATGCATGAAATTGTAGTATTATAAATAAAGGTGAACCAACTATTTATCTTTTTTGTTGCCTACAAGAATGTTCTTTGCCTAGTTTTTAGATTGATATATATATATTTTTTAACAACTTCTTCATACGATAAGCTCATTTACAAGTTTTTGGCCTATCTTGACATCCGTGGTCCTAAAAGTGAGATTGAATATGTCAAAGCTTAGAGCTTCATATCTTCTGTCTGTTTAAGAAACCAGATACATATTTGAAGCTTTGTTCATTTCAATCTCATGTTTAAGGGGTATTTTTCTTCATATGTCTAACTTGTTTGTTCTCTCCAACAATGTTTTTGTCTCATCTGTAAACTAAAACACATTTTTACCAATGACGATTAAAATCGTCATTGGTAAGAAATTCTTTGAGGCATCTGGCCCTACCTACAAAATGATCCCCCACCTATTAATCATAATTGCTAAAATGCACTTATACATAATCCGGGTTGCAGCGGTAGCTAGCAACCTAGTAAGAGACGATCACGTCCAATGTTAAGAAATATAAAAACCCATAGCTCCTAAAAAATGAGTCAGATCAAAACAAAAGTACACCATTAGAACCGCCTTGTCCGAAACCCCTGTATAGGAAAATTTCTGTCCCTTGGTTTGAACAGCAAGGGAAATATATTGGCTTGAAAATCAAGAAAAGTGGCAGCTACTACAACATTCTGCCTAAACGGCATATTTTTTCTTTTGGAACATCGTAGAGTTGTTAATTGGGTTGAAAATCTTTTGTAACTAGAATAAATTATTTCTAAAAGAGAATAAATTTTTCCACTAAGAACTGTATTTTTGATGTCTTTTCATACTGCAGTCTTTCAAAAATATTTGATTTTTGTACATTAATCATAATCGTATACCAGCGGTAAGATTTGAACCCACGCCTCCGAAGAGACTGATGGCTAAAACCAGCGCCTTGGACCACTCGGCCACGCTGCCTCTCATAACTATATATGTGAATCCGGGTTGCAGCAGTAGCTAGCAATTTAGTAAGAGACGATCAGTCCAATGCTAAGAAATATAAAAACCCAGAACTCCTAAAAATAGAGTCAGATCGAAACAAAAGTACATCACTAGAATCACCTTGTCTGAAACCCTACTAGATAAATAATGAGTGTCGTCATAGTTTTATTAGATTACATAAAGGACCGATATAGCTCATCATAAATGGTGTTTGTCAATTATTATATTAAAAGTATAATAAAGAACGATCTCTTGCCTATGCTAAATTTTATAGGCCACTTAACTATAGTATAGGCTGGTACAGTTATATTTAAAGTCAATATATTAAAAATTATAATAAAGATTACATAAAGGGTCAATGTGGTTCATTATAAATTATAAAAGGTTTAGAGCTTCTAATGTTCGAAGATTATAGAGTTAAAAATTTTCCCATACCGGGAATCGAACCCGGGCCTGCTAGATGAAAGCCAGCTATCCTAACCGCTAGACCATGTGGGAGTATAAAACCCATATGGGACTATAAATTATTTTTAAAACAGAATAAATTTTTCCACTAAAAACAGCATTTATGATGTCTTTTCATACTGCATTCTTTTCAAAGATATTTGATTTTGAAGCAATCAAACAGTTCATCGTAAAGTTATATTAAAACTTTAAATTCCATAGATAGCTTGGCACTGGAACATCGTAGAGAGTTGTTCAATAGCTCATTTTAAAGGAAATTAATGGGGTTAAAAACCTTTTGTAATTAAAATAAATTACTTTTAATATAGAATCATTTTTTTTATGAAAAAATGCATATTTCATGTTAAATTTTATATTAAGAGACGATCATTAGAAGGACAAACCATTGCATATATTGGACTTATTTAGCTTCCTGATTCTTTGAGAGTCGTCTCTTACTACTCCAAAGAAGAAAAAGCCGTGGGCTTTTTCCTGTTTGTAATCAGGGTTTACATAATATTTGCTAACAAGACCGGCAATTATTAGCAATAAAACTGTGAAAAAACCTTCCCCCGCCTGAACTAAATGTTTTCTTTTCAATTTTTATAATAGAGAAGGAACTCTTGCCTATACTAGATTAGATACTCAACTTAATTATAGATAAATATATAGTAATGATATAGTTTTACTGATAGCTGAATTAAAAATTAAAAGAAAATGACCGCGGCTGGATTTGAATCACCAACCTTTCGGTTATCAGCCGATCTTGCAAGCCACTTTGACTTAGACTATTTTTAACTCTTATCATTTAAGATCGATCAAATCCTTCTTAGCTGACCATCTCCACAGGACAGTTGTAACTTCTAATATACATATACCATTCATTTTACGGAGTCTAAGATGTAATAAAAATATGTGAAAATTATCCTTTACGATTTTGGAGCAATTGACTTTTTCTTTTCCTTTATTATTTAATAGAATAAACTATATAAGAAAACACATTTATTCTGTTAAAAAATTTCTAGACATTCCTCACGCAGTAACATCGGCAGGTTTCCTAAATTTAGTACGAAAAATCATGATGAAAAGTACATAGAAGTATAGTGGTCAACTTCTCAGGCAAACCACAATCCATATTAACCAAAAGTTGAAATACGCGCCTTAAAAAAATAACTTATAATTTGAAAAAAGATACTTTATTAATAAGAACCTACAGTAATGAAGTCAAGGTTATATTAAAATTTCGGTTTTAGAGTTTCTGTTACCACTGAGACGGGTCGCTCGACATCGGAGAATGCCTAAGGCTTTTTTAATATTATTATAATAAAGAACGACCTCTTGCCTACACTAAATTTTATAGGCCACTTAACTATAGTATAGGTCAGTTTATAGTAAAGAATGAACTTTTGACTGAATTTTCACATTAAAAGACGATCATTGGAATATCAAACCATTGCATACATTGGAATTAGCTAGCCACTTGACTGTCTGAGGTTCGTCTCTTACTATTTCAAAGAATTATATCATAAACCATACCAGTATAGGTAGATAAAGCATTAAAATAAATGTAAAATAAATTTTTTCTGTAATAACATAGGATGTATAACCCCAGTTCAACCTTATTCAGTCTTGGTTTAAATGGAAGGAGATAAGAGATTAATTCCTATAACCCCCTATATAACTATACCAGTGTGAAAGCCCGCGAGCAGTTATACAACTTAGGCATTGAAATTCATTCTTTCAGGCATGTGATAACCCAATCCCCAACACAATAACCACCAACCATCTTTTATAATAGCTATCATAATCATTTGTCACTGCACATTATTTCATGAAAGATTTGGTAAATAGACTTAGTTAAGACAATGATTAAGATAATAAATGCTTATGTTTAGTGATTCTCTTATCCAGACCAGACTACATTACTTTTCAGGTACAAATGCCCCACAGTGCAAATTTATGTTCTTTGCAACTGGGAAGATCAATATGTATTTTTCAATGGTCATAAATTGATCTGCTATCTCAGAATTGAATTTCAAAGGCAAACTTGGCAAAGTTATGAATGATTATTAGATTAAAAAAGACCATAAGAGCATCAACTGACATATTCCCCTTTATCCTAGCTGAATTATGTTGTAAACTGCAAATTTACCAAATATTGTTTTATGTTAGAGAACATTGGTATCCTTAAGCATGAT
Source organism: Artemia sp. Qi Xiang Cuo (assembly GCF_049724085.1). Lineage (NCBI taxonomy): Eukaryota > Metazoa > Arthropoda > Branchiopoda > Anostraca > Artemiidae > Artemia > Artemia sp. Qi Xiang Cuo. The sequence goes on along the minus strand of NC_142806.1, from coordinate 54,281,161 downwards.
TTCTGATTTAACTAGAGTTTAGTCAATGCTTGTTTAACCAGAGTTCAGAGAAAGATTTCAATGGGTCTGAACACTGAGTTTAAGTATACATATTAGACAACCTATTTATTTATCATACCAGAAATCAGCATTCCCATTGAGCCAGAAATTGACTTCTATTAGCAAGGCAACCTTATTCAGGCTTAGTTTAAACGAAGGGAGATGAGAGATTAACCCCCCCCCCCCCCATGTATACATACTCTTATTTATACTTTTGTGAAGGCCCACGGACATTTGGACAATTTAGACATTGAAACACATTCTTTCAGGCTTGTGACACCCTTCCCCTCTACACAATACATCCCAACCATATTTTATAATAGCTGATGCATAATCATTTGTCACTGTACAGAATTTCACGAAAAATTTTGGAAATCAACTTAGTAAAGATAATAACTGCCTATGTTTAGTGTTTCTCTAATATGGGCAAAAATAAATTGCTTTTTAAGTAGCCTACAAATACCCCACAGCACAGCTTTACATTCGTTACAACTGAGAAGATCAATATGCATTCAAAGCTCATAAATTGATGTGCTTTCTCAAAATTAACAACTAATGGCAAACCTGGCCCTCATTGGGAAACAATCCCAGTTTGGTGGTTGCACAATCTTTTTAATCACTAAAAAAACCATTAAAAATCCAATTTCCATTCAAATGATCCCTAAACCAATTTCAAGAACCACTAGTCTGATGCAATAACTTATTGGGAAACAAAAGAAAACACAAAAAAACATGCATCCATAATCTTTCTTCTGGAAAAAAAATTGAAAGAGAAGCTTGAAATGTCTATCTTAAGGCTCTCTGATATGCTAATCTGAGGGTGTGATTTTCATTAATATTGCATGACTTCATGTGGGTATTTGTTTTTCTTGGAAAATCAGTCAAATTTTCCAAACTTATAGCTTTTTCATCCATTAAACTTGATGAATTTTATATGCCCTATATATATTTCTTAATCAGCATTTAAAGACAATTTCTTATGTATTAGTTCTATTGAAAATTCTTTCTTAGTGTTTTAAAAGTTTCTAACTCCTTACTTATAGTTTTCTACTAAGAACTGCTTGATGTAAAATAATATTTACAGAGCATCAACTTAAGAGTTCTTATGCTAATTCAAACTACCTTCTGTCACAAGAGTTAGCTGGATACTGAAATTTCTGCCTTCTTTCTTTATTGTGAGGTAAACTTGTTCATTGTCAAAACAAGTAGAAATCTCTTCTGAAACGGGCAAGAATGATATACCATCTACTCCTCAAGTTGAATCAGAGCTATTCATAGGGTTAGGCGCGCCTAGGGAAAATATATTTACATTACACCCCTCCTGACTCAAATATAAGCAAAGACAGTTAAATCAAAGTGAAAATTTTGATCAAAACAGGAAACCCCTCCTTGCCACCTAAAACAGTCAACATAGTCCCTTGCCACTCAAAGCAGTGGCCCTGGTTGCCCTGTTCCCTCTGAACAGCTCTTAATGTAATTTGTAACGGCAAGACAGTAATTGATGCTGTTTGTCAAAGTAATTTGTATTTCTAATATAAAAAAAGGATAAAAGGTATATGCTACTATTATATAATTACTATGAGGTAGATTTATATCGAAATGTTCAAGCAAATCACACAGCCTACCTTACCTTACCTTACCTTAGCCTACATAAGGTATCAGTGTAAGTCCTTAAATCTGCAAAACTACTTATAGGGTATCCTACATATTAATACTTTCTTTTAGAGTCATTAATGTTTACCTTTAAACTGCTTCATGGTTAAAAGATGTAAGAGTGCCAAAAATCCTAGTAACATCAAGACTAGGCCTAGCCTAACCAAACTATTTTCAAGAAGCCTCCCTTACAAGTATTTTTCAAAGAAAAGAGCTTTGCTGAACTAGGTCTCGATTTCTGTTTTACCAGAACATACAAGAAAACAACATTTTCTAAGGTTATATACTGATTTTTTTTTTTTTTTTGATCATTTTTTGCTGTTTATCAACACATGTCCTCTATTTTTGAAATTGGCTACGAACTTTCCTGATGGAATACAGTAAGTAAACTGGCGATCTTTCTCCTTAAAAAATGAACTATCGAATTTTCACACTAATTTAAGACGTATATGGCCGTGTATGTTTCCACTTGACCAATTTAATGAATTAGTTTTCATTTTAGGTGTCCTTGGTACTTTAAGGAATAAATATCAGTGTGTGTATATTAAACTGACAAACCATGGTCATTGGCTTTTTTCAGGAAAGTGCAAATTATGTTCTGGCCTTGAGCAGGCATGGGGATTACTAGCGCTACTTTTTTTCCTAGTTTTGAGTTTGACTCGGTTATTTATTGTAATTTCTGTTCGTTTGGGATTTGATTTATTTATTTATTGTGATTTGTGGTAGTTTTACGCTTGGAAGATTTTCTTTTTCTTTATTTCTGCCCATTTTTGGTTTATGTAGCTCTTTACTTTTCTTTGAAAAGCTAGTTTTGTGGAATTTTTTTTTTAATCAATCTGTCTGTTCTTATTCACATAAACGTTTTTAAGAAACAAATTTATATCTTTTCGTTTTTTTATGAGAATCCATAGTTTGGCTTACTATTGGAGAAACTTTTTAATACTGACAACAATTTTTAATACTGACAAAAATAGGATTGTTTAATTTGATATCGATAAGAAAACAATTTATAAGATAAAAAACAAAATAAATAAATTTCTTAATGATAAAAATATAAAAAAAATAATACATTTTGAGGCAAATATTTATCATCTGTTTAATTTCATTAATGAGCATATGCCTCAATTTTACATTAGGCTAGTCTAGAGTTTCTATTTTTCATTTTGAGCTCTCCAAAATTTCATGCATGACTTTCTTCGTGAAGATATAAGTTCAACTGACCTCATTCCACAAAAATTAGGGAAAAAATTGAAAAAACAAAAAACTTTTGACTTTTAACTCAACAAAACTTAGTTTTGTATTTTTATTTAAGTCTAGGGCTTTCAGTAAAATTAATACTCTACACTATAAAATATAATATGTAAGAAAATCATTAAGAGTATATTATAAAATATAGTAAAACATCTGGTAGGCAGTAGAGACCAGTCTGTACTTTTTTCCAAATCATAATCTATCATCGTGAAATCAGATGATAATAAACAAGTTCAAGTCTTGATTTATAGAAAAGTGTAAATACTATAGTTTTCAGTTTTATTTTCTAGTCATTAGAAAACAATCTTTACCAAAACCCTTTCAAGTGAGGATTTGAATCGTTCCTCCTATCCCAAAAAAACGGTTTAGCGTTTAGAACAATGAAAAGCCAAGATAAAAACTCCGTCTTCAGATTTGTGAAACTTCATGATATCGTCTACTTATCCGTCCCGTTTTTTTTTCAAATAGCCCATAATCGAAAATTTGGATTATAGAAAAAAAAATATTTGAAATATACCTTGACAGTCAAAAGCTATGGCACCTGATTCTTGGGTGTCAGGTTGATGTTTACAAGGTCCTGAAAAGCCAGGAAAATTACCCAAAGGAACATCTTCATGTTTAGGAAACAAAAGAAGGTTTGGAACACCAAAGACTTCCTGATTGTGACTTGGTAAAGCATCTTCAACTTCTAAAACAAAATATAAAAAAATTGACATAAAAAAAATCCAGAGCAAAGCTTACTGAACAAATTCAACAATTGTTTTATTATACGTTAGTCAAGAGAATTGATAATAATAAGCAGCACAATAGCACTGTGAGCCTTCAGGCTCTGCGCATTTTTAGTATTTGCTTTTCCCCCCAGACCAATTCGTATTGTAGAAATTGTGGTTGATACTTCGGATGGGGCTCATTCAAACAGAGTATAAAATTTCGAGCATCATGTTTAAGAGTAAAAAACGACAGTTGTACCAGCCACGCCTCCCACACCCTCTTTAGCTGCCTTCCTAAAAGAACATCCAAGCAAAATTTTCGATACAGAGATTATGCTTTCGATATAGAGATTATGCTCAAAATGATAGAACGTTCCAACCACTATACCTCTACCTTTGAGATACCCAACGAGAACCTTCGGGCCAAGGACTATAAGTTATACAAGTTGTCGTACGTTATCATATTGATTTTGTTTCAGAGGCATAGCATTGCCTATAATAAGGGACATACGGCTCCAATGTTTTATTGTTATTATTTTTTTCAACAGGCACTTCATATGGCAGGGGTCATCGTATAAACTTCAAAGGGAACTCACTCGAATGGAAATCACGAGTTCTAGTGTTCTTTTTAACAGTCAAGTGATCGGAGGGCAACTAGCCCCCCCCCCACGCCCTTTTTCCCCAAATAAATCCGAAAAATTTTTTGAGATAGCTAGTTCACTAAAAATAGTTCAATCTTCACATAACAAAAACTCCGGTGTCAACACAACTCCCAAGGGCCCGGGGAGCAAGCGTTGTAAGTGTTGTCCTAGGGGCGTATATGGTTCTTACGAAAGAGATGCTCGTATAAGCTTCAGAGAGGGCTCGTTAGATTGGAAATGGAAAGTTCTAGTTCACTTTTTAAGAGTCAAAAGATATCCAAGGGCAATTAGTCCCCCCCCCCCCTTCATACAAACCCTTTTTTCTCAAAACCCATCCGATAAAAATTTTGAGATAGCCATTTCGTTAAAAATAGCTCAAAGGTCAGATAAGAAAAACTCCTGTGTCGACGCAGCCCCACAGGGCCCGGAGGCAGGCGTTGTAAGTAATGCTCTGAGGACGTATATGGTTCTTATGGAAGGGATGCTCGTATAAACTTCGGAGAGGGCTCATTTGATTGGACATTGAAAGTTCTCTTTCACTTTTTAAGAGTTGAAAGGGATCAGAAGGCAACTAGCCCCCCCCCCCACGCTCTATTTTCCTCAAACCCATCCCATAAGAACTTTGTGAGAACCATTTTTTTTAAATGGTTCAAAAATCATATAATGAAAACTCCACGGTCAAAACAATCCTTCAGGGCCTGTGTTAGGTCCTGTAAGTTATGCCCGGCGGGCCTATATAGCTGTTATGGAAGAGACACTAGTATAATTTCAGAGAGGGTTCATTTGATTAGAAATTGAAAGTTCTAGTTTAGTTGTTAAGTCAAAAGAGATCAGAGGGTAACTATCCCCCCCATACATATTTTCCCCCAAATGCACCCGATAAAATTTTTATATAGCCATTTTTTTTAAAAATAGTTCAAAGGTAAGATAACAAAACTCCGGTGTCAACAAAACCCCCAGGGCCCAAGGGCAGGCGCTGCAAGTTGTGTCATTGTGGCATATATGGTTCTTATGGATGGAATGCTCGTATAAACTTCAGAGAGGGCTCATTTCATTAGAAATTGAAAGTTCTAGTTCACTTTTTAAGAGTAAAAAATATCGGAGGGTAACCAGCCCCCCCCCCCACCAACAACCTATTTTTCCAAAATGCATCCAATAAAAATTTTGCGATAGCCATTTTATTAAAAATAGTTCAATGATCACATTATAGAAACTTCGGAGTCAACACAACCCCCAAGGGCCAAGGGGCAGGCGTTGTAAGTTATACCCTGGGAGCATATATGGTTCTTATGAAAGCAATGCTCGTATAAGCTTCAGATGGCTCATTTGATTGGAAATTGAAATTTTTAGTTCACTTTTTAAGAGTCAAAAGATATCGGAGGGCGACCAGCCCCCCCCCCACACAATTTTTTTCCCAAACGCAACCGATAAAATTTTGAGATAGTCATTTTTTTAATAATAGTTCAAAGATCATATAACAAAACTCCGGTGTCGACACAACCCCCCAGGGCCCAGGGGCTGGCGTTGTAAGTTATACCCTAGGGGCATATATGGTTCTTATGAAAGGGATGCTCGTATAAACTTCAAAGAGGGCTTATTTGATTGGGAACTGAAAGTTCTAGTTCACTTTTTAAGAGTCAAAAGAGATCGGAAGACACCTAGCCACCACCCTCCTCCACGCTCTTTTTCCCTCAAACTCATCTGATGAAAACTTTGATATAGCCATTTTTTAAAATAGTCCAAAGACCATATAAAAAAACTCCGGGGTCAACACAGCCACCCAGGGCCCAAGGACAGAAGTTGTAATTTATGCCCTGGGACATATTTGGTTCTTATGGAAGGGATGCTCGTGTAAAATTCAGAGAAGGCTCATTTGATTGTAAATTGGAAGTTCTAGTTCAGTTTTTGAGAGTCAAAAGAGATTGAAGGGCAACTAGTCCCCCCCCCCCAAACACTCTTTTTTCCCGAAATGCATCCGATTAAAATTTCGAGAAAGCGATTTTTTTTAAAAAAAGTTCAAAGACCAAATAAAGAAAACTCTGAGGTCAACACAGCCTCCAAGAGTCCGAGGGCAGGCGTTGTAAGTTATGCCCTGGGGGACTATATGGTTCTTATGGAAGGGATGCTCGTAAAAACTTCAGACAGGGCTCATTTGATTGTAAATAGAAAGTTCTAGTTCAGTTTTTGTGAGTCAAAAAAGACTGGAGGGAAACTAGCCCCCCACGCTCCTTTTCCCCCAAATGCACCCGATAAAAATTTTGAGATAGCTATTTTGTTACAAATTGTTCTAAAGTCGGATAACCAAACTCAGGTGTTGACACAACGCCCTAGGGCTCAGGGACGGGTGTTGTAAGTTATACCCTGGGGCCTATATGGTTTTGATGAAAGGGATGCTCGTATAAACTTCAGAAGGCTTGTTTGATTGGAAAATGGAAGTTAGAGTTAGGTGAGATAGACATTTTGTTAAAAACAGTTAAACAAATAGACATTTTGTTTTCAGATAAGAAAACCTCCGGTATTAATACACCCCCCAGGGCCTAGGGGAAGGCGTTCTAAGTTATGTCCTCAAGGCATGTATGGTTCTTATGAAAGGGATGCTCGTATAAACTTCATAGAGGGCTCATTTGATTGGAAATTGAAAGTTCTAGTTTACTTTTTAAGACTCATGAGATTGAAGGGCAAATAGCCCCCCCCCCCACCCCTTTTTCTACAACCCCATCCACAACAAATTTTGAGATTGCCATTTTTTAAAAATTGTTCAAAAATTAGATAACAAAAACTCCGGTGTTGACTCATTCCCCCAGGGCCCGGGGAGCAAGCGTTGTAAGTTATTTCCTGGGGGCGTATATGGTTCTTATGAAAGGGATGCTCCTATAAACTTAAGAGAGGGCTCGTTTGATTGAAGATTGAAAGTTCTAGTTCACTTTTTAAGGGTCTAAAGATATCCAAGGGCAATTAGTCCCCCCTCACACACACCCTTTTTCTCAAAACCCATCCAATAAAAATTTTGAGATAGCCATTTCGTTAAAAATAGTTCAAAGGTCAGATAAGAAAAACTCCTGTATCGACACAGCCCCCCAGGGCCGGGGGGCAGGCGTTGTAAGTAATGCTCTGGGGATGTATATGGTTCTTATGGAAGGGATGCTCGTATAAACTTCGGAGAGGGCTCATTTGATTGGAAATTGTAAGTTTTCTTTCACTTTTTACAGGGTTCGGACAGGTCGGTTCGTTTCAAATTATAGGCTCTTTCCTATTTTTATAGGATTTCCCGGGCCCAAATATAGGCCAAATATAGGATTCGGAAGTCCTCGGGATCAGATCTGTGGTAGATGGCGTGGGATGCCTGGTCACATAAATTCGTCATTTCCCGAGTTTTTGCATTTATTTATTTATTTTTTTTATTTCAAATACAAACTGTACAAATAGTAAAAAACAGTAAAAAATCAGATACACATACTGTGCCAACGATTGACTGATACAGGTAAAATATTTGGAATCACTCTTGCTGCTTCTTGGGCATCAATTTCGATATAAGGTCAGTTTTTCTCTTTGCAAGAGACTGTTCCATTCTTGCAGATTCCACCATCTGCTCTCTTTCACTTGTTCTGGACTTCACAGCTCCTTCGAGCAAAAAACAGTTAGGGCAATGTCTATGGAACTCTTGGACTTGTCAGCCTTCTTTCTTCTGTTTTTCGCTTCCTGAAGTAGAGTATCTACTACCGCTCTCTTTTCTTGCTTTGATGCTCTAAGTTTTTTCCTTTCGCTTTCCCGGTCATCGATTTCTTTCTTTTTGTCGTGGACCTCCTTCAACTTCCTCTTGCTGTCCTCTTCGAAAGCTGCTTTCTCCTTCTCGGATAGCTCTTCTTTCTTCTTTTCATCCAATACCGAGACCTTGCGGGACGTGCAAGATTCAACAGATCTTTTGTAATAACAAACCCGTTCTGGTTTTCCTCCATAAAACCTCAACAGGTTATATACCATGAGTCTCGCATCCAGAACACGTTCAAACATCAAGGCCTGGTCTTCACTGAGAATCCTACCAGAACGCGAGAACCCACGCTCAACATCTGCGCTGCCATGCGACAACGCCAGTACCGCTTTGATAAGCTTGGTAAGTTCCGGGTACTTGCTGTCCCCACGCTCATTTACCAGTCCAAAATAATGGCTCCAAAAATGATTGATCCGAGTAATGTCCTCACGGGGTCCAGTTTCCGTTCGCAAAAGCAGCCACTCAGCCTGGGCGACGTCTGAGCTTACTCCAATCACAATCCCGCGTGCCACAACGGCTTTGTCTGAAATGCTTCTTGAATTTTTCATGTTGATCGGACTCAAACAGCGTAAAGCCTCTAGAAAACCATCCTTTTTCAGAGGACATTTGTTCAAAATAAGTCGAATACCCGCAATAAAATGTTTTCGCACATTGACATAGAAAATGGCCTTGTCTTTCAGTGTTGCTTTCTCACCGAAAGCTCGTTCCACATTTTCTGAAACTATGGGCTTTTCTGCAAATTTTTCAGCAAGGTTCAACATTTCTGGTGAGAAATTTTCAGTCTCGGTCACAAAATCTGGAGTAAAGACCCGTCCGCAAAGCGTCACAACTAGTCTTTTGATCTCTGAGTGCAGAACATGAATGAGAGGCTCTTCTTTCTGGAACAGTTGGGTGAAACTCATGAACAGTTCTGCTGAGGCTAGAACAAAATTCGAGTTGGGCCTTCATCGTCGCACTTTTGATATAAGCCACAATCTTCAGAAATTTGGGAGTGGACAGAAGATTCTTCAGGTTTTTCTCTCTCGGCAAGAAGTTCAGGAAGTACTCTAAGATTGCCGGCCACTGCTGTATGATTCTAGCGAGGGCACGTCCGATCGTCAGCCAGCGGCTTGGGACATGCTTCATGAAAGCATTCTCTGGCACTCCCACTTTCTTTTGGCACTTTCGATAGTCTTCACAACGTGCAGGCCAGCCGTCAAAAATGAATGCACAAGAATAACGAAGTCGAAACTTTCTACTCCGAACACCTGAAGACCTTTCAAGAAAGCGTTATGAATTATATGGATGCTGCAAGTACCAATGTTCAACATTCCCTTTCCCGTCACTTTCTTTTTTTTGGCATTGAACTTGTTCCAAACGCTTTAGTTGACGTTTGGCCCATCACTTCCAAGCGTGATCAGTTTTTCAAGTGGCAGCTGATTCTGCTCAATGGCTGACATAATCTTCCTATACAGGTCATCACTTGTCACGTGGCCCATAAAACTTGTGCATAAATGTCTGCTCTGGATTTCGTTTCCGTATGAGGACCAATGTCGAACACGTATCTGTAACTCTTTCATACCAGCGTTGTTGGTTGTCTCTTCATATTCTAGTACAAAATATGACTGAATGTCCTTCACAAGCATTTGCTTACAGTAAGGATGCAGCGCACCGGTGATCCGATACGTGAGTTTCTTCGCAAATAGGGACATTCCGTCGGGGATCTTAACGGGTAACATCACATGGAAGGTTGCGACAATATGGTCTGAAGAGTTAGCAGACATGGAACTGAAGCTGAAGTGGATGTAGTTGAGCAGTAACTGCGGCTTTGTGTTCTGCAGATCGCACATGTTGGTTTAGCTGAGCAACCCCAGCTGTGCAACCAAAATTTTTCAAGCCGAGTTTGCAAAAGAACGAGTACTGGTCGTTTCCAGTCTTACACCATTCGCCAATCTTTCTACCGCTGCAATCCGTCTTAGCAAGCCATGAACTATTGAACTTGGTGGGCTTCATATTTAATTACCAAGCATCACCTACAAAATTGCATCCCGCGATTAAAAGGCCATAAAAAGAAAAAAACGTGGATATGTCCGAAACTGGGCCGTATTCGCATCAGCTTTTTATAGCGTTCAGCCAGGAAACACATAAGTCACAAGAACTCACAGTCTCATTAAGCAGAGACAGCTAGCCTATATACTGATCTTCGCTCATTTCGGACAGGCCCAACATAACAAAAAACAAAACATAGGCTACTAAGTCAACACAACAGCATAGCCCAGGCAGAAGCAGCTTACTAATCCCAACACAAAGCATTAGTTAAGTTCAAACAGCTCAACAGTTGTAATTACTTATCGATCTACACCGAAAGACAGCACAGTCTAGAAGCAGAGTCAAAAGCAAAGAAAAGCACATCTTGGCTTACTTAACGAGTAGTGAAATTGCAAATAATGAGCAATGTTCTTGGTGATCTTTCGCCGAAAATATAGGAATAATAGGATTTTAACCAAAATATAGGCATTTTACAGGAGTGCATTAAAATATAGGAACTTATTGGAATTTATAGGCGAGTCAAAACCCTGTTTTTAAGAGCCGAAGAGGGCAACTAGCCCCCCCCCCACACCTCTATTTTCCTCAAACCCATCCGATAAGAACTTTGTGAGAACCTTTTTTTCCAAATGGTTCAAAGATCATATTATGAAAACTCCACGATCGAAACAATCCTTCAGGGCTTGGGTTAGGTCCTGTAAGTTATTTCTGGCGGGTCTATATAGCTGTTATGGAAGAGACGCTCGTATAAATCTCAGAGAGGGTTCCTTTAATTAGAAATTGAAAGTTCTAGTTTAGTTTTTAAAAGTCAAAAGAGATCAGAGGGCAACTATCCCCCCACACATCTTTCCCCCCAAATACACCAAATAAAAATGTTTATATAGCAATTTTTTTTAAAGAATAGTTCAAAGGTAAGATAACAAAACTCCGGTGTCAACACAACCCCCAGGGCCCAAGAGCAGGCGCTGCAAGTTGTGCCATTGTGGCATATATGGTTCTTATGGAAAGGATTCTCGTATAAACTTCGGAGAGCGTTTATTTGAATTGAAATTGAAAGTTCTGGTTGAATTTTTAAGAGTCAAAAGAGATCGGAGGGCAGCTAGCCTCACCCCACGTCCTTTTTTCCGCAAATCCATCCGATACAGACTTTGAGATGGCCATTTTTTTTAAAATAGTTCAAAGGTCAGATAACAAAAACTCGGGTGTCAACAAAACCCCCCAGGGCCCAGGGGGCAGGCGTTGTAAGTAATGTCCGGGGGCCGTATATGGTTCTTATGAAAGGGATGCTCGTAAAACTTCAGTGAGGGCTCATTTGATTTGAAATTAAAAGTTCTAGTTCGCTTTCTCAGAGTCAGAAGAGATCAGAGGGCAACTAGCCCCTCCCCCTTCCACGCCCTTTTCTTCCCCAAACCCATCCGATAAAAATTTTGAGACAGCCATTTTGTCAAAAATATTTTCAAACATCAGAAAATAAAACTCCAGGGTCGACAAAACCCCCAAGGGCCCATGGTTAGGCGTAAGTTATTCCCTGGGTTCATACATGGTTCTTATAGAAGGGATGCTCGTATAAACTTCAGAGAGAGCTCATTTGATTGAAAATGGAAAGTTCTAGTTCACAATTAAAGAGTCAAAAGAGATCGAAGGGCAATAAGCCTCCCACGTCCTTTTTTCCCCTAAATCATCCGATAAAAATTTTGATGATAGCCATTTTGTTAAAAAGAGTTCAAACATCAGCTCATAAAAACTCCCGAGGTGGACACAAACACATTTTTTTACTTTGATACTTTTATGAACATTTGATTTTGAAAGATAAAGTTTGATTTTGAAATAGGGTATTTTGAAAAACTTTAAACTTTTTGCAATAAATAAACGAACAAAAGTTAATTAAAAAAAAAACTTTCCGAAAATGAAGTTTTTTAAAGAAAAGTAAAGGTCATTTTAAACTTAAGATAAGCAGATACAAATACCTGTTAAAATTCAAACTCAAAACGACCAGAAATTACTATCAAAGAATGAATGAAACCCAAAACGAAGAGAAATCAAATAAACAATCATAGCAAGAAAAACATACAACGAGTAATAATATAAATGAACAAATAGATCTTAAAGCAAGTAATGCTTAAATTGAATACGCAAATCAAGCTTAAAACGAAAAAAATATTTTGCTATTGAAGTATAAATGAAACCCAAAACGAATAAAAATTAAATAAAGAATCAATGCAAACAAACATACAATAGATACTAAAGTAAATGAATAAAAAAACCTTAAAACGAGTGATACTTAAATTGAACATGCTAATCAAGCTTGAAACGAACAAAAATCTCTACAAACAAGAGTTTGGGTATCGCCTCATTTTCTCACTTTAAAAGTCTAAAACATACTGCGTCATTGGCGCTTTACTGAAAACTATGTGTCTTGAAGAGTCTTGGAAAGTCTAAACGAAATCAAATTGAATATTTGATATATAATGATATTAAATTGTTTAAAGATCCATCAGTTCGAAATTTTATTTCACTGTAATCTTATTTTCGTTTTCAATGCTGTAAGAACTGGAAAAGAAAAATATTTGGAATATAATTCACTTTCAGTAAAGCGCCAATGACACAGTAGTCTTTAGGATTTTAAAGTTAAGGAAGGGGACAACTTTAGGGGTCTTGAACAATTTTAGAAAGGACTAATAAATTAAACTGAATATTTGATGTATAATGATATTAATTGCTGAAAGATCATCAGTTCAAAGTTTACTGTAATTTTGATATTTATTTTCAATATTAAGTACAAAAGAAAATATTTGTAATACAATTCGTTTTCAGTAAAGCGCCATGACACAGTATGTCTTAGACTTTTACAGTGAGAGAAGGAGGCAATACTCAAACTCTTGTTTGTAGTGAATTTTTTTTTTGTTTCAAGCTTGATTTGCATATTCAATTTACGTTTCGGTCGTTTTAAGATTTATTTATTCGTTTATATTAGTATCTATTGTTTCTTTGTTTGCATTGATTCTTTATTTAATTACTGTTCTTTTTGCGGTTCACTTATTCTTTAATAGTAATTTCTGGTCGTTTTAAGTTTGGATTTTAACAGGTATTTGTATCTGCTGATCTTAAGCTTAAAATGGCCTTTACTTTTCTTTGAAAAATTTCTTTTTCGGGGAGTTTTTTTAAATTTATTATTTCGAAAGGAGGCGTGTTTTATCCTCGGTTTTGAAAAAGGCTATGGGTATATAAGTAAAAGCTTAGAAAAATAAAGAAAAGAATAAAGAATCAATATGTGCATGCAAATTGATAAAATGGGCGCATCAGCAACATTTTAGAAACAGCATATGGTATTAAATTGATACTGTCAAGGAAACAACTACTAATATTGCTACTACTATTGAACTAAATCAAAATAGTTTAGGTTCATCCACTTCGTAAAAAGGGCATCCGCGTAATATCCAAGGTAAAGTCAATGGTATTACGTAGGAATGCAGCAATGTCCTCTCATCAATGGTTTACGGTATTAAGGTGAAACTTTCAGGGATTTAACGAATACTACTACTTCTACAACTGAGCTAAATCAAAGGAAGTTAGTTTATACTCTCAGAATGGCATATATTCAATATCCCAAGAATAGGATAGAGCATTAAGTTGAAACTTTCAGGAAAAGTTTTCAGTGTAAAAAGGAGAATTTTTGCATTTTTGACTCTGAGATTCAGTGTGGCAATTAAGGAGAGATTTTGCACGATCAAAATGATCTTAATGCTTTAATAACAACTAAAATAATAATCATTAAAAATCACCTTTTTGAGGAATGAATAAATCTAAGATGAGGGAAAATACAATTTCGTTTTGATGCCCATGGTGCCCAAATTATACATTTCTCTGCCTTGAAAATGCCCAACAGTACCCTCGCAATATACATTTAGAGTGGAAATAAGAAATTTCCACCATTTTCTGGTGCGTTTTCGGGGCAAGTCAGATGGGCTCTGGACTGAATAATAAGAAAAAAATATTGCTAGAAAACTCACTTTCACGAATATTTGATTCAAGCTCAGAAGGCTTGAAATTTCGATTAAGCTGTTCAGATACGCCTGGAGAAACCACCAAAGGAACATCTTCCTGTTTGGGTGATAAAATAGGATATTTCCTTCCAAAAATATCTTCACTAAAATCTGGGAATGGTTCTTCAACTTCTAAAGAAAATTGAAAATCAATTAACATTAAAACCCTCACAAAAGTAACCCTTCTGTCATTTAAAATTATAAAGAACAAAAATATTCATTACATGGGTACTTCAAAAATGAAAAAAGATAACTTAATAGCAAAAAAATCGAAAACAACATTTAGATATTAAATTAGATTTAATGTAATTGTAAATTAGACATGTGATTTTCTAGTGGAACATGACAGAAAGGCATCTAAAAACACTTTCTTGATTCTCAAGACTGCAAAAACTACTGGTGGAACTCAGCCAGATCTCTCGGCCTTTTCTAGATCAATTTATTTTAACAAGTGCGTTTATTCTAATAATTTCTCGTTGGCCTAGTTAAAACTAGCGATTTTCATGAATTTAGAACAAATTTAGAAAGAGGAAAATTGACAACACAGGTAGGAATATTCGTGTAAATATTTTAGGCTTGATGGAAAGGAGGAATTTGCACAAGAATTATTTGAGTGATATACCATTTGAAAATAAGAGAAATTTTGGGAAATTGGAAAGCATTAAAATACGAGTTAAGGAGGTTTGAAGTGTAGGTAATTGATAAAATTGGATGTTAATGAATGGATGTTAATGAAGATTTATTTTATGAGGATGATTTTGTGACAATACTAAAAGGATAACAAAATAAAAAGCACGTGATTGCAACGTAATTATGGCAGAACATTCTCAGAATGGTTCTGGTCTGTTGGTATACCATCTTTCCTTGTCATTTCACATACATCCTGTTCGTTATAGGATCTATTTTTTATCATAGCATTATCTGTTATCATCGAGATTTATCGAATTGATTATTTTAATTTTTCGTTGTTCTGGCCTCTCATTGATAATAGCTTATGTTCGTTTCAAGTTGGTGGTATTATCAGACATTATTTTCACTGGTTATAAATTATGGCTCTTAATTTTTCCTTGAAAAACTTTTCCAAAACCCTCTTTTGGATTAATCTAAACATTCAGAACGATTATTTCAAACATTCTTCCCATGTAACAACCTCAAAGCATAAATTTGACAGCAGAGCAAAACAGTCAAGAGTGCAGTTTGGTTGACTAAAATCTATTTCTTTAGACCAATATTTGGCAAAATGGCAGAACCTTATGACCCTGAAACAGGAACATATAAGAAGATGAATTACCACCAAGGTATTAATACTTTTCATGCTGCAACATAATGTTTTTGTGTTCTAGTTGCTCTGTTCACGATAAAACTCTCGGACAAATTGCTGTTATCACACATTAAGTAACCAAATTGAAATAAAATTATTTCATAGCACTCCCTTCTAAGGCTATCTCAGATATTCGATAATGACTGAATTAAGAATTATGCATTTAGGAGAGGAAGCAATGACCCTTACCATTAGTTGGAGGATATCTAGAACATGGTATTTAAAGAATACCGGGATAAATCAAAACTAAACCAAGGTATTAGAACTAATTGTCAATCTATATCTAGACATACTCTATCTAGATCTATATCTTGAAAAATATCTAGATAAAATAAGACAGAAACAAATATTGGAAACAGGTGTGGATCTTCACAGTTAAAATTAAACCACTATTTTTTCATCTTAAGCTTAAGACGTGTCAATACTTGATACAGTAGATTATCGAGGGGGGGGGGAGCAACTACCCCCTTCAGACCCCGCTCCCCACCCCTCAGCTAAAAAGAATTTTTGCAAAAAAAATATTGTCAAAACTAAGATAAGCCTGAATAAATTCAAGCATCCGGAGAAACAGGTCAGTTTTCTTTAACCCTTAACTGGTCAGGTAGGGTAAAAAATTACCCCATGTACTTTTGTTTTTGATATTTCTCAATTGCCCCTGGGGCTAGGCCATCGTGGTTCCGTGTAATCTTCTAACAGCCCACGGAGAATCTTTGTGGGTCAGTCGATCTACTGCGTCCATCCAGAAAGGAGGTTAGGGGGTCTGGGGTACTTTTTTACCCCATCCGACCACTTGCTAACAAAACAAAACTTAAAACTGTCAGGGTCAAATATTTTGAAAAACGGTTGTTAGAGACTCAGAATGGCTAACGTTCGAATGGGAGACTATAGTTTGCACAACTACCATCCTTTATCAATACCAATACTGACGGTCTTGCAATCTTTTTAGTAGTATTTTATCGTTTTTAATGTTCCAAAGATATTTCTTGCCAAGAAGTTGAATATTTCTATCCTCCTTTGCCTTTCCCTTTCATTCCTTACTTTTCTAGGAAGTCAAGTTGAGTAGCCACAAGAAACTAACTGAGGAAGAAGTCATGGATCTTCTTGAAAGAGAAGAAGATCTTTAGATTAAAATGAAGGTCACAATAGGGATCCTGATTTTCAGTTTGAAGATGACGTCGATGATGTTGTCATAGAATGCGAAACTGACGAAGTGGATGACACAGAAGGCCATCAAAATAGTTCTTTAGATACACAGGAACCCCAGACCTCCAGTACGTTAGAGGAAGATGAAGTTCCTCTCGCAAGGTGGCGGAAGAAGCCCGTGGATGTGTTTATCGGTAGAGACGGTAAAACATAATGGTTTAAGCAGCCACCGCCATCTTTACATACTCGCTCTTCCAATATAGTATCACAACTACCAGGCGTTCGAGGGTCATCCAGGGTAGGACGGGAACTGTCCCCGGAAGAAGCCTGGAACAACCCGTTCACTAAGGAAAAGGTCGAGGAAATTGTGAAACATACCCACGAAAAGATTGAGCTCTGCCGAGCCAAGTACAAGCTCAGTCAACAGGAAAAGATTTTTCTTACAAAGTCTGCAGACTACATCGAAATGAGAGCCTTTATCGGTCTGCTATACCTAGCCAGATTGTTCAAATCCGGAGGAGAAGATACTTAAAGTCTCTTTGCAGCTGACGGGAACAGCCGAGATATATTTAGAGCAACCATGAGTGTCAAAAGGTTTCTGTTTATCAAAGGTTGCTTGCGCTTTGATGATTTTTAGAATCGAAAACGTCTAGATCGTTTAGCTCCTATCCGATATCTGTTTAGTGCTTTGATTACAGAATAATGCAAGAACTTCACCCCGTCTGAATATTTGACAGTCAACAAATTGCTCGTTCCCTTCAGGGGTAGATGTGTGTTCAGAATGTACATTTCTTTCATGCCAGCCAAGTACGGACTGAAAATACAGTGTGTGACTGATGCCCGCACCTACTACATATCCAATGTCTTTATATATTGTGGCAAAACCACCGAGATGGTAGGCACACAAACGATGTCCATTCCTACCCGCACCACTTTGACTCTGGCTGTGCCGGTCTGGAATAAAAACAGTAACATAACCGCAAACAACTGGTACTTCTCGATTCAGTTGGTTGACGAGCTGAACAGAAAGAATGCTACCTACGTTGGAACTCTCAGGAAAAACAAGCACGAGCTACCAGCAGCGTTTTTTCCACACAAGGATCGTGAGCCTGGTTCCTCAATCTTGGGCTTTGCTCAAAAGAAGACTATTTTATCGCATGTGCCTAAGAAGAGCATAGCAGTAGCTTTGATCTCTTTAATGCACAACACAAACACGATAGATGCAAATTCAGGCAAGTCGAAGATAGGGTAAAGGCACTGATGATTCGACCGTATAATTTTGGAACCACTGTCGAAATTTTCCTACAAAACAGGGTAACTCTGCTTAGTCATGACTTGAAGCACCATCTCTAGAAGTCTTCATTATATTTTGACAATGCAAAACGTGGACAATATATCCGATACACCCAGATAAGAAAAGAATATTCTATTCAATTAGTTTCCCGTTTTCGACAAAAAATAAGCTCCCAACAATTTTTTAGCTATGTAATGGTCAAACTATCATTACTTGGTTATTTTTGGGCAAAAAAAAGTTAGGATCAGCACCAATGCATCAAGATACATCTGATCTTCTCTAAAATGTAGCCTTAATGACTTTTTCTTAATGAAATTAAATTAATACGGCAGCTAATATTATATTGACGAAACGATGTTCCAAGTGTTGAATATTCTTGTCTGATGTAGTGGAATACCAGAACGACTAACTATGTTCCTTCAGCCGAATTCAAATGCATATATTGCCTTCTATTATGAGATTCATTTCTTTTCAGAATTTCTTGTAGTAACCTTGTCGAAATTTTCTACAGACAGCAACAGGCCCTGTCCATATATAGGTGACTCTGTCAAAACTTCACTGAACATGTAAAACAGATGAGAAACGATTGGTATTGAAATTCAAGGATCCTCTGACGAAAATATAGTTGTCAAATTTACGGCTACTTTCTCAACAAAAAGAGATTTTGATTTGATTATTATTTGTAATAATATTTTACAAGAAAAAAATATTAAAAAAAAGTTTTTTTAATCGTAGTTTTACTGATTTGATGCTAGATTTTTCCATAATCTGAGGAGCTGCCGCCTGATCTCGTGCTATGTTCATATTTTGAAGCGTTTGACTTGGTTGATCACGGTACCCTTATTCATTTATCACTGACTAAATTTGAACTACACCCTCTCTTAGTAAATTTTATTCATGTTTTCTGTCAAATAGATCCCAAGCAGTAAAATACAAAATATTCTCTCTGAGCCCTTCCCTAATTGGAGTAGAATCCCTATCCCACCCAATCCCACCAAAAATTCTAATGAAATATGTTAAATTCCTCATGAAACATGAGGATGCATGTCACTTAAAACATGCTATTGAAAAATGTTAATTTTAAGTAGAACATGCATATTTCAAGAATTCTAGACTTTCCAGACAAAGGATAGTCAAAACTAAAAGTTTTTTAAAGTGGATTAAACTGGAAGATTAATTTTGAAATGGCCAAATGTTGACAACACTTTAACTGTGAACAACAAAGAAATTTTTGCTGGACCATTAAAGCTGAGAGAAAGTGGGCCATTCCAGATAGCGTTTATAATGAGACCTATATCACACTATTATATAACATATTATATTATAGAGACCTAGGTCACACAATTACACTCCCTATGATTATCCAATTGTGTCCCTGTACTTGAGGCACATTTTTTAAAGTTTTAGCTTCCACTATGTGAATAGTATTTTATACATTTACACATTTAAAAAAGTTGAAGAGAAACGAAGAAATAAAGTAAAAAGAATAGGCATGTCGAATCCACCAGGATCCGTCGACAAGTATTTCCCAAGTATTTCAACACGTATCGAATTGGGTTCCGACTTACGTAGAAAACAGGTAACATTTTTGTTCTGTCAAATTTGTAGGCAAAAACGCTCCAATTTAAGAAAATAGAGTTTTATACCCTTTTCTGATAAAACGTCAAACTTCTAATCAAACAGTTAGGTTTGTGGAGATTTTTTCTACATACTGAAACCCTTTTCAAACCAAACGTCTTTAAATTAAGCCTTCTAGAGTAGAAAAAGTGTTTTTTTTTGTTTTTTTTACAAAAACTGTCGAATCATCAGCACCTTTACCCTAGTCGAATTTTACAACGCAAATAAAACTGGCACTGACAGTTTAGATCAAAAATGTGCCAACTACACTACCAGCCATCGCTGTCAGAGCTGGTCACTTGCAATCTTCTTTGCAATGCTTGATATTGCTTGCGTAAACACACGAGTACTTGTCAATCCAACAAGAAGACAAGAAAAAGTGATCCAGCGCCAACAAATCCTCACACAGTTGGGACTATCCCTTATGAGGCCTCATTTGATGGCTAGAATATCCATCAACTTCCTTCCTTGAGAAGTTCGAAAGTTAATGTCAAATATTGTTGGAATCGAGTCTGCATGTAGTTCAGTTGCTGAACTTTCAAATTCTGGCCGCAAAAATCATTTTACTGCTAAAGAGCAACTCTAAAACAGCAATTGTACCTTATATTTCCTAGGGAGTAAATTATTTTACATATTTCATTTTATTTTACCTATTTTACTGAACAGGCTTTTATCTTATGTTAATTTTACAACAGTTGTTTAAGCAAGTCATTGCTGTTATTTCCTATATTCTAATCAAAATAAATAAAAAAAGGGAAGAACGAACAGTATATATTGCTTCCCCTTACTTTTTAATTAAACAAGGAAAGACTAACCTGAAAATTTTAAGCTTGCGTTTGGCTTTCTCTCTGTTCTTTCCCAAATCTGATTCCCAATGAGCTTAAAAAAAAGAAAAATTACACACGGAAATATGGACAAATCTTTAGAGTTGGGATAGACTGGAATATCAAACATGTATCCACACATCTTCTATCAGTGCCAATCCTGTTGTTACAGATTTCAATTCAATTGATATTATTAAAAAAAAAAAAAAAAAAAAACCACAACCCAAAAACTACAAGGCAAAATGTAGTTTCATATATACAAATTCTACTTTAGGTTAAGTAGAGTAAAAGAACATGCATGGAATTTCAATTTGAACAATTTGAAGAGCCCAACACACTTACACAAAGGTTGGAATAAGCCTATTAGCTTTAAAAATAAGAGGTAAAAAGTAAGAATAAAAAATAGACTGATAAGAAATATATATAAGAACATTAGTAAATATTATCATCAGTATTAATATTCCAAATATTAATAAAAATAAGAATATTCAAGTAGTTTATAGACTTCATGTTTTAAGCTGAGAGAAAAATGAACATACAGTTTTCACTTGTACAAAGACAACAGCAACACCTTGCATAGAAAACAAAAAGAAATACAAAATTTACAATAATAATATTGGGAGAGCCAATCCGCTTAAAACTATTGTCACGATTTGTTCCTTACTTGCAGTTCATTAGCACAAACTATTTGATGAATAACCTAGAGTTAGGTGTTTTACGTTTTCATGGAAATCTACAACAAAAAAGAGAAAAACATCATCATCCAGAAAATACACTTGTGTGTTTCTGAGATATTCTGATAAGTCTTTTTGACAACTCGGTTGCCCACAGTGTTTTTTTATTTAATTGATTATCCTCTTCAACATGCCCATAAAGCTTCAACTTAATACCCTTAACTATTTCTGAGATATTGCATGCATGCCCTTTTAACAATCTGGATGCATATAGTCTATTTGATTTAGTTTAATATCTTCCTTATTATCCCCTGAAAAAAATCAAAGTACTGTGCTTACTCAAATAACAATTACCCTTACCCAAATGCAAAAATTACCCTTTGATTTAGTTTGCCCTCCCCAACATCATGCTCTATAAGTCCTAATGTAATACCCTTAGCTATTCCCAGGATAGTGCACACACACCCTTTTGACAATTTGGTTGTGTCATAATTTCTTTTAATTTAGTTGTATATCCATCCCACTAAACTTTCCCTGAAAATTTCAACTTAAAGCTCTATTCTATTCCTGAGTAATTGCATCTGCAAGAGTTTGACAGCCAGGATTTACTTAAACTCTTTTGACTTATTCAATATATTTGGGCACAGTAATTGGAGTAGAAATAACAAATGCCTCAGTTGCACACAGCATCACTCACAGTCATGAGTAGTCACAGCCTTGGTCACAATCAGTTTCAATCACAGTCATTAGTAGTTGCTGTCTTAATCGAATTAGCAACTGTTGCAGCTGCAGGTAATTGCAGCTACAGTTAAAATTAGTCAAATTCGTAATTTCGGGCAGAGACCTAAATATTGAAAATCATAAGAAACTGCAGCTGCAAGTAGTAAAAGTTACAATTAGTCATTGTTGCAATGGAAAGTAGTAGCAGGTGCAGTCAAAAGTAGTCATAATCACAAGAAATTGCAGTTGAAAGAAGATGCAAAGGAGTTGAAGTTGCAAGCAGAAGCAGCTGCATTCACAAGAAGTTGCCAGTTACTTTTAATTTCAATTCCCAATCAAATGAGGCAATTCCAAAGTTCCTACAACTAGTTACAAATGCATTGGACTGGAAAAAACTAAATAAAGCCCACTTTTCCTTTTACTAAGGCAGCTCTAAAAAGCAATAAAAGAAAACAAATGCTTACTTTTTCACTCCCATCATCAAAATATTCTCCATCAACTTCAAACTGACTAGAACTATTGTCCTGCCCTTTGTCAATACCTACAGCAAATTCATCTTTGACTAGCTGAAAAAAAAAACAATCCAAATAAAAATTAATGTTATCAAAGGATAGCATCATTGTTGATTTTGAATTAAAATCAACTTGGTGGACTGTGATGAAAAACTTGAGAGAGAAGGCAAATTGAAGTAAAGCACAGATAGTCTGATTGAGAGGCAAAGCTAACATAGAATAGTCAGATTTTTTTTCAGAATTGTACAAAAAGGGTATCATTTTACTTATTGATAGATAGTCTATCATCCATCCTAGACCATATTCAATATTCCATCCAAAGTAGACAGTTTACAAACTGATAGATGATTTTATCAAACATTATGACACAATTGAGGTTACTTTCAATAGACCATACTTAATCCTGGTCAAAAGAATACATACACATTCTTATAGCTCTGTAGTTTTTATTAGGCTACAAATTAGATAATATGAATATCTTGTTTAAATTGATTACTGTGGATGAAGAGCATTATTCCAGGGAAACACTTGATGTATGATGTGATATATACTAGAGCAAATTTTCAAGGACACATCTCCCACAAAGAAATGAATAGAAAATTTTGCCTGATCTTTCTCTTAGCATGTTCAAGGGTGTGAAATTAGAATGCTTTCAAAAATATAAAAAAGAACAAAAAATGTTACACATGGTCAGGGCCTTTGCAAACAAGAAACATTTAAGGCCCTATTCACTTCTTAAATAAACAAGGGGAAACGGTGACCTGAAAACATAGTTTCCTTAAAATTTTAACCTATGTGGCAGAGAGATCTTCTGGTAGATTTCTGACAGGACTGGAAAAAGGCCACAACTGTGAACTATAGCATACAGTAAACTTGTGAACTGAAAACAGTCTCTAAAGGAGTTAACATTGCAAACTTATCAAGGCTTGCTCAATTTAAAAATCAGAAGCCTAAGAAGGGAGGTCTTTTTACCTTGAATTTGTTTTGAAAAAGTGTTCTGGATTTGTTTGTTTTCCTCAAAATGTTTAAACAGATTGTGTATAAAGATATTTGGCAATGCCTATTTCCATTAACCATTAGTTTATCTTGAGATGAAAAAACATTGAAAGAATTTTCTTTGCTCAAATCTAATGTGTGAGGACCCTAAACTTACATTTTACATCTCAGATCATTTCTCAATATATAGAGGTTCATTATATTCAAATAAGTAGTCTAAGGACTTTAATTTAAATATTATTAAACTCCTCTATCACTGTCTGTTAGGGGTAAAGAAAAAAATTAAGTTGAAGCAGTTCTGTCAGAGATTGAGGAGTACAATGGCAGCCTATTGGCACTTTGAACTAAACAAAACCAAAATGTGGGGAAAAGGAATGTCAGATCAAAGAACAAAATCTTAATGGAAAAATCAGACTTTGTGCATTGTACTTTTTAACTGTTGAGTTAGCACATTTCTAGTCAAACGTATTTTTCAGAAGGGGATGGAGCTTCTAGTATCAAGGTATTAAACAAACATCACATTACCTTTAGACTTCAACCTAGGCTAGTTTCTTCCTGAAATTGAAATAAAATTAGAAACATATCCTTCCTTTAGCTGCTTGACTTTGAATAAAGTGAACTTCAATAAAATAAACTTACCTGTGGGTTACATGCAGAAATGTCTGTTTGATAAACAGAGGAACTAGTTTCAGCAGGATAGTTTACCAACTTATCATTTGAGGTATCTGCTACAGGGGGTTCTAGATTTCTGAAAGAATCTTCAGCCAAGAAGTTGTCTTCAAAGGTTGTATCAACTCTGTATCTCTTTACAGCAGGTTGTGTCATTTGAGTACATTGAGAAAGATAGCTAGGCTTCTGTGTCTGGTTAACTGTCTTGTTGGGATAAGCAAGACCTTTAACTTTAAGCATTTCAGCCACTTTTATTAATGAACTAGTTTGAGCTTGTGGAACAGTCACTTCACCTGCATATATAAAATTCACCAAAGCTAGCAGATCATGAAATTTCACATCCTTTAGAATAATAATAGGATGAGGGTGTGAAATCTCTAGAAGCAGTGTTTCAAAGTAGGAACTACAAGATGAGAGAACAATTCTATGACATTTTATGCTTTGACTGTCACATGACAGGGTGACGTCTGTGAAATGTTCACTGTTTAATAGAGGTAACAAAGCTCCATGAAATACATCCAGGTAGTTGTCCCACTTTAAACAAAATTGTTTTTGCTCCATTTCAAAAATAGTGACAAAATAGTTGAATGGCACAGCCTTGCTGAAATAGATCAACATATACAAATAAATATTCCAAATTACCAGCATTATAGGCCTAGGGCCAAGGAACTAAAGGTGACATTAGGAAGTACTCTACAATTAGAAATTAAAGAGCAACTTAGTGCATATATTTTTCTTTCAAAGCTTTAACATTCTATTATAATTCGTAAAAATACCTAGCTTGATAGGCTAATAATTTTGTCTCTATAAATGTTGAACAATAGGCTATGCTTTCATAGCCTAATTTGCAAGGATTTTTCTATCAACAGTGTACAATTTTGCTTTTGTGTTAAATCCTGGGGTGTAGCTGATGAAGTCCAATGGATTACATTACAAACTAGATTTTTAGTTCATTTTGATCAACATACCCATGTGATATGGTGAAATTTCAATTATGGATTATTGCCTCAAATTGAGTGTCAAAGACACTTTTCCATATATAGTTTGTTATTTTCCTAATAAATAGACCCTAAGATGTTGTATTATAGTTACTCACGTTGGTGTTTTAATTTCCTGGTGCCTTTTATACCTGATAATATACAATTTTAGTTCCCCAATATTTCAATGTTTCCATATTTTGAATTGTCGCTGTTGCTGTTAGGCATTTGCAAAAATAATTTTCTTTTGGATGAATTTGGAAATCCAGCAAAAAAGCCAAAAAAAACACAAAATATAGGTTTTTTGAGCCCGCCTAAGAAGCCGCCAGAGAGGGGAAACCTGGTTATAGGAATAGGATATGAAATATTAAGTCCGTTCCAATCTTCTTATCGCTCTCTATCAAGAACAACCTTCCCTCCTTAACAAGAACAGGATCAACAGTCTCTGAATCCGCATCTGATTCCTTCAGATTCTTCTCATCAGATTTCCTGAATGAAACCATGTTAACTGTTAGAGCTAATACTACAATTGAGGGTATTTCCCCATTGTATGATGTTATTTCCAACATAAAAAAACCCACGGATAACTTTCAAGAAGTTCTCTCTCGGAATGCCAAGAAAAGTAAAAACATTTCTCTTGCAAAACCCCTCAATTCTAAGCCCAAGAAAGAAAACAATATCTTCCCCCCAACTATACTTAGATATTTCTGAGGAGCAACCTTTATTGCCCAAAAGATATTGCCCAAATCAGATTACCGATTTTCAAAATAATTAAATTAGAATTCTCATTAAATATTTATAAAAATGATGCTGTTTTAATCTCTCTGAAGCATAAAGCTGCATCTGAAAAACTTCTCATAACTACTAATCTTTTAATTATGTCTATCAAGTGTGGTTATTGGTCTCCTCCCAAAAAGGTGACCAAAATTGTTATTGTATTTATTGGTCATTATCTCTTAATTATCCACAATATTTCAAATAAGTTACGAAGATTACTCTTGATAATGTTCCTGTTAGTAGCAGGATCAGAAAACATTGATATATTTTGATTATATTTTACTTGAACTGCTCGTGACGTTTTCAAGTAGATTGATCTATCCACATCTATGTAGCAGTTTTAAGTGTTTGGGTAAACTAGGTCACATTTGGTTACTTGTTTGTAATGAGTGGTGGTGTTACTCCACCTTGGATAAAATTGGCAATTAATTTGGCCTGAAATAACACAAAATACTGGTGCTACATAAGCACGTGGCCAAATATAAGAAAGGGAACGTAAAAATGGTAGATTTCTTATAGAATGTAAGATTTGTTTCTCATCTGCCGCTGCTGCTTCTAACTACAACCTTTTTTATTCAAGAAAACACTTATAATATTATAGTATTCAATGTGATTGAACAGTTACAATGCTTTTCGTTTGTCATTACCTCCTAATTAAACACAATATGTCATACAGTTGACTCGAGTCGGCTAGCCACTTTCGCAGTGATTAATTTTAGCGTCAAACGCATATTTCAGAAGCAGAGATCTTAAATGATTACAGTTTTTTCAACTATTCTCGAGACGACAGCGGCTATGGAGGCAGTGCCAGACACCTTAGACAGCGCACTACAAGGCCCACGTTATCTAACTTTCTTTGAGAGAGAGAGAGAGAGAGAGAGAGAGAGAGAGAGAGAGAGAGAGAGAGAGAGAGAGAGAGAGAGAGAGAGAGAGATACACAGAGAGAGAGAGAGAGACAGAGAGAGAGAGGGATATAGACACAGAGAGAGAGAGAGAGAGAGAGAGAGAAAGAGAGAAAGAGAGAGAGAAAGAGAGAGAGAGAGAGAGAGAGAGAGAGAGAGAGAGAGAGAATGAGAAAGAGAGAGAGACAGAGCGAGAGAAAGAGCGAGAGAAAGAGCGAGAGAGATTTCCGATACTGAAATATCAGAAGGGTAACTACCTCCCGAGAGAGAGAGAGAGATATTTCCGATACTGAAATATCAGAAGGGTAAATACCGATCGGGAAGTTATGATGTTGGTAGACTTCAAGATAAGACTTTGAGAGACATTTTCCAGGAACAGTGGAATACTAAACTTGAGAGTTCAAAATTTGGTAATATGGAAGATGGTTGGACTAATTTTAGAAAAAATAATTTGTGAAGTTGCTGAAGTTGTCTTAGAGAAGAAATCTAGGACTGCAGCTTAGAATATTAGTGAAAAAGCTTTATGTTTAATAGAAAGGAAAAAGGACTTGTACATGAATTCTATGAGTCGTAGGTCATATGAAAACATAAGAAATGTCAAGAAAGCGGAGAAAGCAATAAAATCTGAACTAAGGAGGTGTGAAGTGGAGGCGGCCATTAATAAATTGCTAAGAATCTGGAAGCTTCATTTTAACGGTATGATAGTAAAATGTTGTACTGGCACGTTAATAAATTGAGAGGGAGTAGTTAATCCAGACTTGACCCAGTTAAAGATAGGAATGGGGTCACAATTAGCGATAAGGAACAAACTAAAGAGAGATGGCCCGAACATTTTGAGAATTTGTTTAACCGAGATAGACTTGCATGAAAAAATATAGAGGAAAATGAAAAAGTTTGTGATACCTTGGATGTGAAGTAAGATTTGTTTTGTGAGGAGGAATTAGCAACAGTGCTAAAAGGATTAAAGAATAATAAGGCTCCAGGTGCTGATAGGGTGGTAAATGAGTTTCTTATATATGGTGGCTCTGAGGTTAGAAATAAGTTACTGAAGATTATGAATATGATTTTTGAAAAAGGGGAAGTACCTAGCAATTTTAGGAAAACCTTAATTAAGCCACTTTATAAGAAAGGTGATAAAAGTGAGTGTGGTAATTATGGAGGTATTAGTCTGGTCTCTGTAGGTAATAAAGTACTTAGTAACACTATACTTTTGAGACTGAGAGATGCCGTAGACAAAGTTTTAAGAGAAGAACAGTGCGGTTTTAGAAAAGATAGAGATGCGTTGACCAAATTTTCACTCTTAGACTAATAATTGAGAAGTGCCTGAGTTTTCAAACACCTTTGGTCCTCAGTTTTATAGATTATGAGCAAGCGTTCGATTCTGTTAATAGAAGAGCTTTAGCAAAGGTTTTATCCTTGTATGGTACACCAGACAAATACATTAGTGATTAGTGCTATGTACGAGAATAAGACTGCTGCGGTTAAGGTAGAAAATGAGGTTAGCAGCGGGTTTTGTATTAAATCAGGATTTAAGCAGGGTTGTGTTCTATCCCCCTTTGTATAGATCATTTTGATGGACTTTGTTTTAAGGAGCAAACGAAAGGCAATGGGAGACCACGGAATCAAATGGGGTGGAAAAAAATCTCCTGAAGTTAGATTATGCTGACAATTTAAGCATTCTAGATGAAAGTGTAAGCAAAATGAATTAATTTTTAGAGGTTTTGCGAGTTCAGGGTGCTAGAATTGGTTTGAAAATTAATGTTAGGAAGACTAAGTAACTAAGGCTAGGAATAAGTGAAGATGAAAAGGTGACGTTGGGTAATGAAAAGATTGATCAGGTGGGCAGCTTCACTTACCTTGGTAGCATTATTAGTAAAGATGGTGGGAGCAGTGAAGATGTTAAATATAGAATAGCCAAGGCTCAGGGTGTTTTTTCACGGTTAAAAAAAGTCTGGAAGAATAGGAAGATAAGTCTGCAAACAAAGATTAGAAGATTAGAAGCTACAGTGATGACAGTGGTCAAATATGGCTCTGAAGCATGGACGCTCCGAAAAGCGGATGAAGATTTGCTAGATGTTTTCCAGAGAAATTGCTTAAGGATTGTTCTGGGTACCCGGCTGACTGACCATATTTCAAACAATAGGCTTAACGAAAGATGTGGTTCAATACCGCTCTCTTGGGCTGTAATGAAAGAAAGGTTGAAGTGGCTAGGGCACGCTGTGCGGATGAAGGATGACAGATTGCCGAAGATTGTTCTTTTCGGCCAACCTTCTAGGGCTAAACGGAAAGCAGGTCGTCCCCGTCTGGGGTGGTAGGACATCATAAAGAAAGATTTAAAGGAAATGGGAACTTCGTGGGCGGCTGTAAAAAGGGAGGCTTTGAATAGACTAGGGTGGAGGAAGATAGTGCGTACCTGTGTTGGCCTCAGGTGGCTTGGTGCTGCAATGAGTTGTTCGTAGTAGTAGTAGTTTTTCGGTTACGTACCGCTTCTAGGTTTAATTATTTGCCCTTTGCTGCTTCTGCAGAATTGCGTATCCTCTATTAGGGTGGGAGTTAATAAATATTTTGTCAGAATAAATATACAGTTCAGTTTATTCTTTTGTCAATGAAATGTTTATCTCTTTTCTCGTACATTTCTTCGTACGAAAAACGAAGCGAAGAAACGCTTCGTTAAAGCGAAGAAACGCTTTAAATTAACCCTTGACACTACTAGATGGTGATCTTTACTTTGAACATAAATAACAGCACTCCTATATACCCTAGCATCTTGTATTGATCCTGCCAGTCTTCAGTTTACTATAACATAATCAATAAGGTTTGCTGTCTTACCATCACGTGAATACCATGTTAACTTATGAGCCATTTTATGACTGAACACCGTATTGGTTATAACTAGATTGTTATACCTACAAAATTGCAAAGTCTGTATCCATTACTGTTTTCTTTTCCTACACCAAATTTACCTAGGCTGGGATACCATCTATCCCTATTTCTACCAACCTGGGCGTTAAAATCTCCCAGTAATAACATCATAGTTCTACCTGGGACCCTGTCTATTTTTTCTTGTAACTGTAAGTAAAATTCATCTGAGTCACTAGTATCTCCGTCAGTCGGTTCTACAGGGGCTTATACTATTATAACTGATACCCTGAACTTTCTAGTCATAAAAAGAGCAATTAGTATTCTATTATTAATACCTTCCCAGCCTAAACAAAACTTAGTAGCTTCCTTATTCATGATGAGCCCTACTCCCTGTCTATGTACCCCATCCTTCCTGCCTGAGTAAACAAATTCTATATCACCTAATTTCATGCTTCCTACCCCTGGGATATGAGTTTCTGAAATTCCTAATAAATCCAGTTCGAATCGTCTGAATTCGTCAGTCAAAATGTCGATACGATGGTCATTTTTGTATGTCGTAACATTCCAAGTTTCAAGTTTCATGTTCTTTAAATCATTGAAATTATTTTCGCCTCAGGAAAAACAATGATCCCGGATACCAGTGCAGGACGGGGATCACATATCTTCTCAAGTCTACACCGAAGTGCTTAAGCCGGCTTAGAACCGGACAGCAAGAAGTCCCAGGGACCTCCATGAATGGAGGCTTTGTGCAATCCTGGGCCCATCTTGGTCACAACATGGTTTTCAGCACTTGGCGATGCTCTTCTATCATCAAGAGTCAAAATCCTGCACAGAGAGTCTCAAGCCTATTACCTCCGACTCATTATATATTCATGCCTACAAATATTATGCTACTAAGGGGAGGCAACCCATAATAGATAAATTAGCTAGGAAGAGGTTTTTCAGCCCAAAGACGCCCATCAAAACATACCAAGCCTAGAAAAATTGTCCATTAGTCGGAATCCCGTGCGAATGCTGTGTCGTTTACTAGGCTATAATTTCCTCGAGGGGCGCCACTCCTCAAGTAAGAATAGAATTGTCCGCAAGTTCCCCAGTCTTGCAGGTACCCCGAAAGGGTCGAGGCATTCCTTCGCAGAGGTTGTTGTTTATAGATATGAACTTTAAGCCCTACCAAAGTTGTCCTCCTATAGAGGATACTCCCGCGATGGTGTTCTGCATCACCATGTAATTTAACCCCATTACTGACAGAAGATTTGTAACTAATGGGACTTGTGGACAAACCAGTGAGCCCTTTTGAGTGTACATTTGAGGGGCCTTCTTCCTCCTCCGCCTGTATTTATGACCCCGGGCAAGGGTGCCCCAGTTTCTATTATGGACCCCCAGGGACAAGGTCCTTCCTTGGTAGTCATTAACAGTCATTAACATATAGGAGTCATTAACAGATAAACAACTACATTTGTGTCTTTGATAAGGACACGCCGCTGACAATTTGCTAAAATAGACAGCAAACATAATCTGACCTATGAAAGATCTAATTTTTCAAATATTTAACAAGTACTTGAATTTAGTAAAAATTGATAAACAGGTGACTGTCATGTCCTCTGGGATTTATAAAAATTTGAAGTTGCATTTAAAGGGGATGAAGAAAAAGAAGGCAGGAGAGCATAATGGAAAGAAAAAGAAGGGAGGAGAGCACAATGGAAATGTTTGTCAAGTCGACAAGTATAATCATGACGGTAGATATTGACAATGAGCTGAATGCGGTGTCATTTCTAGAAGCAAACAATAACAATGAACGACCATTTAGATAGATTTACATGAAATTCATGAATTCTTTTCTGTTTTTCAATTGTCATTTTAAGAAACACAGAATACAGTTAAATGACCGTTGGTAACAGTTAAAATGGGAATTGGAATTAAGTTTTTTTTATTTCACCAACCCTCGTAAACTAGCGCAAAATTAATAATGCTAGAGAAATTTTCATATATTAGGAACATCTACATATATACCTTCTTAATTAATTATAGCCGACTAGTAGATGGTGAAACGCTCTACAGACGTTTCGTACCATAGCTCTTTTTGGTTAACGAATAAATGAAACTATAAATTTTGATTTCCCAATTACTTCCTACTTACTTTGTCAACGTTTCTTTTTGTCTTATTAAAAATTTCTATGCAATACTAAATTTCTAAGCATGATGCCTTTCAAAATAACTGTTTCTTGATGCTTATCTGACTTTCAATTTCTAGGCGTTATGACTTGACATACCTGACAATTTTTTTTCTTTCATAAATAGTCGCAATTTTTGAATGTAATTATGCCTCGACGTTGAACACTAGCTAAGGATACGTGAGAATAGGGCATCATAAATAAAATCTACAAGTTTAAATGAAATCAAACCAAGCTTTAACCTAATTAACTAATTGTGTGTCATTCACAATCTTTTATTGATCTATGGGGTTGCCCTCCCTTGATGAGGCAAGCTGTTTATTTAATCTTGTTCATTCTTGGACTCAGTATTTCTTCCAGGGGGAATTCTAATGTTAAATGCTAATGGCACTAAACAATCTGAATTTTGAAAATGAAATACTCGGCTTTTGACATGTCGGGGAAGATCTGTGTATTTTCAAGAGATTGATAACAATCTCACTTGTTTCTTTTGTATAAAAAAAAAAAAAAAAAAAAAAAAAAAAACGCACACGCGACAGCTATTAATTGCTCACATTGAACGTAGAATTGGGTTATCATATGCTTCTTTTGTAACGAATATGTTACGCTTCAACCGCCATCTTCTTTCGAAACTTTTCAACTCTGTCGCTCTACCACATTATCTGTACATTTCGCCGTTTTGTAAAATGCTCACAAAATCTGACAAGTAAAAATTCGTCCAGTTTTCTTCTGGTTCACAAAATATCTTTTACGTTTTCCCCCTTGGACCCGCAACTCTTTAACTAGTTAGAAAATTCAGCATTTCTGACCTCATTATAGCTGTGGAAAAGCAAATTTGTGCTTATAATTGCCGTTTGACGAAGTTGAACCATCCTTGGTCGTCGGGACTGCTCCAGCAGTTAAGAAATATTTGTTTTCTTTGAAGTGTTTGTTTTCGCGCTTAGTGTGTATTTCTTCTTCTTTTTTTTCGTTTATTGCTCCTCTTTTCCTTTCTTGGTATGACGGGTTTTCCAATAAATGATAATATGTTTATATATATATATATATATATATATATATATATATATATATATATATATATATATATATATATATATATATATATATATATATATATATATATATATATATATATATATATATATATATATATATATATATATATATATATATATATATATATATATATATATATATATATATATATATATATATATATATATATATATATATATATATATATATATATATATATATATATATATATATATATATATATATATATATATATATATATAAAAAAATATATATATATATATATATATATATATATATATATATATATATATATATAAATATATATATATATAAATATATATATATATATATATATATATATATATATATATATATATATATATATATATATATATATATATATATATATATATATATATATATATATATATATATATATATATATATATATATATATATATATATATATATATATATATATATATATATATATATATATATATATATATATATATATATATATATATATATATATAATATTTTTTTATAGAATTTTCTCTCGTATTATGCTATATATCTTTTTTATTAGCAATGCTCACATCATTGTCCACGACCAGACACATTCTTGTCTACACATTTCTTGTCTACAAGTCACAATCATTACAAATATGGGTGGCATAAACAAACAAATAATTCTTACGACAGAGCAGATTTCTAAAGTTTTGGTTCAAATTCCTTCCATATTCAAGAAATTATTTTATTCCAAACTAAACATTTATATATTTTTATGATCAAGCAATTACCTCTTTCTAATCGATAAGTTTTTATGCACAAGAATTGCTACGGAGATGAGTTCAACTTTATTCCTATACATCTGATCCTCCATAGCCAGCATTTGCTCGCAGCAGGGCTCGGTCACATAATACGCTACCCGGTCATGATTTTTATTCAATAGGGGGTTCAAAGGTCTTTGCATACTTCTCTTTGTCCATGTCCCAAGCAAGCCCGTATCCAGGGGGGAGGAAGTTATGGAGTTTACCCCCCCCCCCCGGGGGAGGCAAACTCCCCCCTAGGGTGTTTGTCAAACTTTTAAAAAGGTAACAAATATAAACATAAGCCAATTTTATTGCGTTTTTAACTTTTTTTGTGCTCCCCCCCTTCAAAAAAATCCTGGGTAAGGCCCTGGAACCAAAATTATAAAAACTTGGAAACCTTATAAAAATCAGTATTGAGTAAAAGGTTTAATTGTAAACTATAAACCTGCGTGCTTTTTCCAAAAATGGGATGTTATATGACAGTTCAGATTTGATTTAAATGAAATATTTCGCTCGCATTGATTACATTTATGCGGTTTCTCACCTGTATGCAGTGTTTGATGTTCAAAAAAAAATAGTATGATCGAGAAAAGCTCTTTATGCATACATTACATTTAAACGGTGTTTTACCTGTATGGATTCGTTGATACCTTTCCAATTGTGAATGGATGTGAAATCTTTTATCGCATATATTGTTACTCATATTTTTTTCTGCCCTGTTTCAAAAGCAAGCCAATATTAGAATTTGAAGCTTCCATAAGTAAATTAGTATTACTTGATGATGTATCTGCAACTCCTACAATAAAATAAAGGCAATGGAACAAACCTAAAACGCTATAATAAAATATCCTGAAGTAATGATGCTAAAAAAAAAAAAATCAAACTCACAAAGCATTATTAAAACGAAAATCCCAAATTTTTCATCTTCAGATTTTGCGATTCAGATATTAAAAAATAATTCCCCTGTTAATAAAAAAGGAAAGAAGAAAAACCTATAATTACAATTACTTAAACTTTAGGTTAAAGATGGGTCTAATGATTTCAGAATGTCTCTCCTTGCTGATATTTTGAGAAAATACGAGGGACAAATAATTAAAAAAAGACCCCCTTCTTACACAATTGTTTTTAAAAGAGCTAGTACTAGCTTTGAAACTCGTTTATTTATTTTTATTTTGACACTGTAATAAACTCTTAGACCAGCAACTTCTTCAAAGCATAAGTCTTATGTAAGATGTACACAAAATCACTGGAATCCAAAAAGATCGATGAAACTAATTTGTTTTCGGAATAATAACAAAATCAACACTACATGTTATAGTTTACTGATCAGCAGTCAGAACACGTGATAGTTAGGGCACATGAATAGATGTTCTAACTTTACGCTATTTCCACATCTTGTTTTGGCTTTCACCCATGGAAAAAAACAGTTATAGATATTACAATAGAAATTGCTTATCCGACTAATCAGCAGTCAGAACGCGTGCTTTTTCAAGCTCAAAAATCATTGGAAACAGTTTGAACTTGATTATATCATATATATATAAATAATAATCGATCAGCAGTCAGAACACGTGATTTTTAACCTCGTAAATCATTAGAAGCAGTAGGAACTTGATTATATACCACCATGCATAAAATAAAACCACTCCTATATACCCTAGTGTCTTGTACCGATCCAGTCTAAGATATTCTCAATCATATGTCCCAGAGTAATCACAAAACAAATCAGACACATTAAGAAAAAACATAAGTAAAACTAAAGGCTTGAACAGATACAAGTTTATTGATCTAATGATTATAAAAATAAAAAAAAAATATTTTTATTTATAAATTTTGTGATTCAAATAGTAAAAATATTCCTCTGTTAACCCTTGCCAGACCACTATAGGAACAAATACTAGGAAAAATCTCCAACGCCTCCCATGCAATCCCTAGGTCAGACTGGTGCCCAAACAAATGAAAAAAAAAGTTTTGCACTATTTATTCAAAATTGTCAATTTTAGACCATGTTGTAAAAATACGACACTAGCCTCTCAAGTATATAAAAATAGTTTTTTTTTCACTTATTGTGGATGGCTTTAAAACAATTGTTTTTGGTAATAAGGCACAGTGGAAGTTCACATTTTTCGCATTCAAAAGTGGTATATCCTGATTTGCCCTGTTTGCAGCGACTCTGTTTCTCAGTCTTTTTTGGCCAGTGATAAAGTCCATCGGTTTGAGGAGATATTGCCGGTCGGATTCGATTGCGACTTCGAATGGGGCTGAGACTTTCTTCTTCATGGTTTACCTCGTTTAAGTTGGGGTATCATACGTGCCAAGGCATAACACCCTGCTGCAACTTCAGACCTGAAGGCTCTCAAGATCATCAGTTTGTCTGTCCTTGAAGTGAGCGCTTTGACGTCTGACCTGAAAAGAAGCCAACTATTACAGACTGTTGTGTCAATAAGCCACCAGAAGAATCTCATATACCATTTTCGTGTCCGAAGATGAGTTCGGCAAATCTCCATCAGCATGTCTGCTAAATCTACACCACACATATGAAGGTTCTACTCATAAGCAATGACTTACTTTGACTTATGTCTCCTGCCGGGCGCTGCTCGGCGTAGAGAGTGACGTCTGCCTCCTCCATCCACTTCGGTCAATGGCAAGCGTTTGCAAATCGCTCAACCTGATATTTTCCATCGTCAGGAACTCAGACAGGCTGTCAGACAATCGTTTCTTCGGTCGGCCGCGAGGTCGTTTCCAACCGGCTTTGACAGGGTCGAAGTCAAGGACAGTTTCCGCATGTATGTGCGGAGGTATTTGAAGTAGGTAGCCGAACCATCGTAGTGTTCGCTCGGCTGCTTGGGTCGAAAACCGAGACTGCTTGGTGAGCTGCAGCAGCTTCTCATTGCTGACGAAGTCGAACCATCGTAGACCTTCGATCCTCCTCAGGCTCTTCGACTGAAAGAAGTCAATTGCCTTGAGGGTTGCGGCTGAAGCTTGCCACGTGTCAGCTCCATAGAGCATCACAGAGACTGGCCTTGAAACTTCAACCCTGGATTTATCCCTAACGTTCCAGCGTCTGCACGTATCCTGTGGCGTTATTCCAGCATACGCCTAAGCCTAGCAAACTGTGCTGTTATCCAACCATTTCACTACACTAACACCAGAATGAACATCAGTCCTGTGACCGGGAGTTCCTCTGTCTGTTTTTTTCTCATTTCACCATCTGCGACTAGCGGCCAGTCCTTCAGTCGCACTTTGTTCAACGTACCAATACAAGGGAATCCTGTAATTTTGAGCAAAATCATCAGTTTCAAGCTCGAAAGCCAGTTGTCAAAGTAAATCCTGTAGTTCATTTTCTCGGGTTTAGGTACTCATCCGACGTAAAACTATGTTGCCTCCAACTCCAAGATCTGGTTCTATGTCATCTTCAACAAGAGTGCCCTTACCTTGATAAACTTAGAAATAATTTACAAAGCCTGAAACACCAGCTCTTGTGAACAATTTTATTCCCCGCTTCGTCGGCTTTTTTGGTAGATATTGTCTCAAGTTGCTTCACCCCTTGAAAGGAATCATTCACTCTTCAATTGAATGGTGTTCTTTGGGGCTGACTTCAAGAGAAACTTGGAACAGATATGACCAAGGACGGGTCAAATTTTGTATAACTTGTCAAATCCTTGTTCTCCAGGTTTCTTAGCATTTTCGTTGTTGTTAAAATGAAGAAAGATGTTTGATCTTGTCAAATCTTTGTCGGCCCATCTTATCGTTAATTGCAGGGTATCTGGTAGTTGCTTCCCAATGCATTCGATAGTAGGGAACATTTATCATCCCAATAGTAGATTAATGCTCATGGAAACTTTTAGCTCTTCGACAGTGAGGCAGAGGTTGCATCCCTCGGTCCGAAGTGCAAAGACGTTACTCTGCTCAACTATCAGCTCAAGAAGTTCATTTTCAAAGAATTTTTGGAACTATTTCAGCGGAGTTTCTAACATGTCTGGAACTTGGCGAGGCTCCTCTTTCCAAGACAGATCAACTTTTTCTATCTCTACTAGTCTCCAGCAGAATTTTCCTGGACTTTTGATTTCTACTTTGATTTTTCAGTTCTTACTGCTACCGGTTGCTGTTGCTGACAAGAGGGTGGAGTTTCTCCCGAGTCATCGCCACTAAGTTTACTACTAGCCTCCACGTCATTCTTTTCCAAAAAGAAGTGGCGATTGTCCAGCAGAGGCAAAAAGTCAGGATCAAGATCATTGATAAGATCTTCTGGAGACAGGAAGTCTGGATCATCGTCATTATCATCATCTGACAACATATCTCCTGTAATATCAAAAATATAATTGGCTGCCTCTTCTGCGTCAATTTGGCAATTTTGAGCTTGTTTTCTTAATCGGTCGTAAGATTCCGCCATCTAGAAAGAAAACAAAATCTAGGCATATGACACACCCTGACTACGCAGTGATCCATCATCCCTTAGGGGTGGTTTGAGCTACTATATAGGAAGGACCCTTCCTACATAATAACTGATATAAAATTGTACTGTTTTCTTCATCCTTTTTGTTTGTCTTATTTAGTTGTTCGTTTCGCGATTCTGAGCCACGATCGTCCAATGTCGTATTTTTACAACACGAGGAAATGTATCTTGCTATTGGTCCAAATTCTTGCACACATCATGAATTTCATCTACAGTAATTCAAAATTGTATTTTATCAATTGCCTCTATAGAGCTAATAAAAAGAGAATAAGAAAAATTGTACTTGCAATTAATAACACTTTAGGTTAAAATCTGCATTTTTTTTATGTATCTATTGTTATGAAGACTGTTTTTTAGAGTTTCGGTTACTGTTGAGCCGCATATCTCTTACTTACGGTTCGTTACCACAAACTATTTGAGTATATATATACAAATAACTGATCAGCCAATCAGTAGTGGGAAAAAAAAGGCGATCTTCTGTCAGAACCCGTGATTTTTAAAGCTTGTAATATATTCGAAGCAATTGGAACTTGATCATATCATACATAGAAATAATAACCGATCGGCAGCCGAAAATCTTGATTTTTTTAAAGCAGTTGGAATATGTGATATTTAAAGCTCGTAACCCATTAGAAACAATTGGAACTTGATCAAATACAATCATCTTTATATATAACATCACTCCTATATACCCCATCATTTCTATTGATCCTGCCAGTCTTCAGCTTACAATGTTAATTTTAATAGGGTTAGCCGTCTTACCATTGTGTGAGTATAGTATTAGCTTATGGACAATTTTATGACCAAATACTCTGGGCGAATTGTCAGGAGATTAATTTCTAGGTTTCAAAGGTTGAGTTGGAAGATTTGGTTTTTGATGAGAAATGGGGGAGCTTGCAGATCCTTTCAATAAATTTTTCACAACCATTTTAAAGAATGGATATTTGAGATAGAGAGGGGGTTTTAGAGAGATTAGGCTGTAAATCTGTTTGTGAAAATTTTATTTACGTACCAAAACAAATTTGTATGAATTTATTATGTTTTATTTTCACGGAATAGCTTTAATTCTTCAATGAGCATTTTCTGTCAGTAAAAACAGAAGGTTTTATTGTAAACTACAAACTAGCAGACTTTTTCCTAGAATAAATTGTAAGATGCTATTTCAGATTTGAATAAAATAAAAATGCTCTCTCACATGGATAATATTTACATGGTTTATCATCAGTATCTATTCTTCGTTTCTGATTCAAACTACTTGATTGTTCAAAACGTGTTTTTCTATATACTATCTTCATAAACGAGCAATAATTGTGTATTTATGTATTTTTGCTTAAAAACGGCTCCATAATATTGTCGGAAAAATTGGTATCTTGGGATATTGTCGCATAAAACAACGATCTAGATAGGTCGGAAGTCTGAAAAAATTTGTAAAGAGCCTTAACTTTGGTTCTTGCAAATGACATCATGTACTTCGTTAGTACATCATACAAGCATTTCTTTTGACATCATATAAAAAATTTTGACATCAGTATTAAACTAGATTTCAAAGCGAAAACACCTATGTGAATTGTCTGCATCTCAAAGGGATTAAAGTATTAAGTGACTTTTCATTCTGACGCAATCTGGTACTGCTTATATTTTTTGGACTGACTTTAATGCAGTAATTAAGGTGGATGAAAAATCAACCTAAAGGTGGATTTTGGATATATATTCGTGATTAATGATAATAAAATATAGACATGGAAAACATCATTTGGAATGCGTTGTTAAATTTTGTTTCAAGAGCAATGCTAGCCGGAATAAAACATCAATTGATTATTAATCGCGCTGTCAAGTTTTTCTCCAGAGATAATATACTGAGTGCGAAAGAATTGATCCTACAAAAATCTGGCCTACCAAACCCCTTCCGTGAATCAGTTAAAAATGAAGAAAATGTCCTGGAGATTGTGAAATTTTTTGCCAAATCAGCTAAAGAAAAGCGTAAACTTCCTACATTCGTCATTTTTGAGCCAACCTACGTCCCTGAATGCGGAGAAGAGATAAGTGCATGCGTAACTACTAAAGTAAATGATATGTGCCGTCGTTTTGAAGGCTTCATGGAACGACTGAATAAAGGTGACTTAAATCTTTCTACTCGAACTAGTTTCCCTACCCAACCAAATGCCCCCACAAAGCTGTCTTACTCTGTAGTTGTTACAAACCTTCCGCCACTGAAAACCCCATCGGAGCGAAAAGCTTTTATAGAATCGAATCCCTTGATGCTTCCTTGATGCGTGTGGCGAATCCCTTGATGCTTCTAAGGTTGAGCTCAGACCAGGAAAAAATGGGTGCAATGAATTACATCTACAGTAATTCGAAATTGTATTTTATCAATTGCCTCTATAGAGCTAATAAAAAGAGAATAAGAAAAATTGTTCTTGCAATTAATTACACTTTATTTTAAAAATGTGTCTAGATTTTGTTTTTAGGTTAAAATCTGCATTTTTTTTATGTATCTATTGTTATGAAGACTGTTTTTTAGAGTTTCGGTTACTATTGAGCCGCATATCTCCTTACTTACGGTTCGTTACCACAAACTATTTGAGTATATATATACAAATAACTGATCAGCCAATCAGTAGTGGGATAAAAAGGCGATCTTCTGTCAGAACACGTGATTTTTAAAGCTTGTAATATTTTTGAAGCAATTGGAACTCGATCATATCATACATAGAAATACTAACCGATCGGCAGCCGAAAATCTTGATTTTTTTAAAGCAGTTGGAATATGTGATATTTAAAGCACGAAACCCCTTAGAAACAATTGGAACTTGATCAAATACAATCATCTTTATATATAACATCACTCCTATATACCCCATCATTTCTATTGATCCTGCCAGTCTTCAGCTTACAATGTTAATTTTAATAGGGTTAGCCGTCTTACCATTGTGTGAGTATAGTATTAGCTTATGGACAATTTTATGACCAAATACTCTGGGCGAATTGTCAGGAGATTAATTTCTAGGTTTCAAAGGTTGAGTTGGAAGATTTGGTTTTTGATGAGAAATGGAGGAGCTTGCAGATCCTTTCAATAAATTTTCCACAACCATTTTAAAGAATGGATATGTGAGATAGAGAGGGGGTTTTAGAGAGATTAGGCTGTAAATCTGTTTGTGAAAATTTTATTTACGTACCAATACAAATTTGCATGAATTTATTACGTTTTATTTTCATGGATTAGCTTTAATTCTGCAGTGACCATTCTTCTGTCTGCGAAAAAAGAAGGTTTTTATTGTAAACTACAAACTAGCAGACTTTTTCCTAGAATAAATTGTAAGATGCTATTTCAGATTTGAATAAAATAAAAATGCTCTCTCACATGGATAATATTTACATGGTTTATCATCAGTATCCATTCTTTGTTTCTTATTCAAACTACTTGATTGTTCAAAACTTGTTTTTCTATATACTATCTTCATAAACGAGCAATAATTGTTTATTTATGTATTTTTGCTCAAAAACGGCTCCATAATATTGTTGGTAAAATTGGTATCTTGGGATATTGTCGCATAAAACAACGATCTAGATAGGTCGGAAGTCTGAAAAAATTTGTGAAGAGCCTCAACTTTGGTTTTTGCAAATGACATCATGTACTTTGTTAGTACATCATACAAGCATTTCTTTTGACATCATATAAAAAATTTTGACATCAGTATTAAACTAGATTTCAAAGCGAAAACACCTATGTGAATTGTCTGCATCTCAAAGGGATTAAAGTATTAAGTGACTTTTCATTCTGACGCAATCTGGTACTGCTTATATTTTTTGGACTGACTTTAATGCAGTAATTAAGGTGGATGAAAAATCAACCTAAAGGTGGATTTTGGATATATATTCGTGATTAATGATAATAAAATATAGACATGGAAAACATCATTTGGAATGCGTTGTTAAATTTTGTTTCAAGAGCAATGCTAGCCGGAATAAAACATCAATTGATTATTAATCGCGCTGTCAAGTTTTTCTCCAGAGATAATATACTGAGTGCGAAAGAATTGATCCTACAAAAATCTGGCCTACCGAACCCCTTCCGTGAATCAGTTAAAAATGAAGAAAATGTCCTGGAGATTGTGAAATTTTTTGCCAAATCAGCTAAAGAAAAGCGTAAACTTCCTACATTCGTCATTTTTGAGCCAACCTACGTCCCTGAATGCGGAGAAGAGATAAGTGCATGCGTAACTACTAAAGTAAATGATATGTGCCGTCGTTTTGAAGGCTTCATGGAACGACTGAATAAAGGTGACTTAAATCTTTCTACTCGAACTAGTTTCCCTACCCAACCAAATGCCCCCACAAAGCTGTCTTACTCTGTAGTTGTTACAAACCTTCCGCCACTGAAAACCCCATCGGAGCGGAAAGCTTTTATAGAATCGAATCCCTTGATGCTTCCTTGATGCGTGTGGCGAATCCCTTGATGCTTCTAAGGTTGAGCTCAGACCAGGAAAAAATGGGTGGCGGGTAACCATTGCGCAGAAGGCTACTGCGGAGAAATTGGCGTTTGGGATTAATAATCAAAACCAGGGTTCCAGCGCAAAAATCAGAACACCCTCGCACATCGGTATAGCTAAAGGAATTCCCGAGTCTCTTAGTGCTGAGGATTTACAAAGATTAATAGCCGGTTATAAAGCCGAACAATGTGGGAAATCACTCACCTTCAAGCTGTATTTTTCAAGTAGAGATGCTTTTGATACCGCCGCACAAATGACAATTAAAATGAACTTCGAGCGTTTCAAAAGGCAAGAATTTATTTTTCTCTCGAAACGTTGTTTTAATTGTCACGAAATCGGCCATATGTCGACACAATGCAAAACTGCGTAGAAAGACGGCCGATGCACACAAAATTTCAACGGTGTGCGAAAGAAAGCCCGTGCTAGAACCCGATACGCTGTTTGATTGGTCAAAGCCCCAAACACGCGTGCTACCATGCTAACTGCCCGTTCAACAAGACTTTGAAGCCAAAAAGCCAATCTGTTCGAAATGGCTGAGCCCTATATTAAAAAGAGCGTCTTATCATGGAGCATAAATGGTAGTCTCTGTGCAAAAATCACCGTGGTGGAACAACTTTGCCTTACTAAAGAAATCATAAGCTTACAGGAAGATTTTATCTCTGCTGATAGTATGAAACTACTGGATATAGTGCCATCACATGTGCTCCACTTTGTAGCCGCTAAAAGGCCCAGAAAACGAGGCCGTCCCTCAGGTGGACTTGCTACAATAATAGATAGACATACTAACACCGAACTGTTTGCAAAACCTGACCATTTCCTTGCAGTTAAAGTGGATGATACTGTCATTGTTAATGTATATCTGCCGACAGACTATAGAGACGAAAATTCTGAAACGAAGTTTGCTCTAGCATGCAGAAATTTGGGTAAATGTTTGAGTAAAATCAGAACCTCGCACCTCCATTGGGTTCTGTTGGGGGACTTTAATAGTGACCTATTGAAAAGTGACAATCCACGTACGGCTCTGCTTCTAAGCTTGATTCCAAATGAAAGTGCTCTCTTACCAAAATCTGCTGATTTAACATATATACACAGCTCAGGATCAGTGTCAAACCTTGATCATGTGCTTGTTTCTGGTAGTATTTCCAGTCGTGCAGAAAGTGTAAGCATACTTAATGATTTTGTAGTATCTGACCATTTGCCGTTGTCTTTCAGTATTATGGCTCCATTAAGTTTTTTTTAAACTGAAAGTAAGGAGCGACATTAAAACTTAAAACTAAAAGAAATTCGTCCGCAGATGACAGGTGCTGTCCCCTCCACACCGACTTGCTCTTTACGCTAAGGTTTCTATTGTAAATAAAATAGATTTGTGAGAAAGTCAATCATTAGCGCAAACCGCGAGGCATTAAAGAGGGGACATCCTCTTTCATATACGGAATAATTTCTGTTCGTTTTAAGTTTTATCGTCGTTTCTTACTTTCAGTTAAAAAAAACATGTTTTTTTTATTTAATTTTTGAACGTTTTTTAATTAATGCAGGTTTTGATATTGGCTCACCGTACATGAATAATTAACAAAATTTGCACATTAATTTTACTTTTATTTGGTTAAATGGGTTCCTCGAAACTTGTTTAATTTTATTTACGAACGTTTTTATTAGTACTAAATATACGTAACTTACGAATTAACTTACGTAACGAACTTCTATATTCATAGATTTTTAATACGTATATTAGGGGGTTTGCCCCCTAGTCAATACCTTGCTCTTTAAGCTAAAGTTCGAATTTTGTTCCAATTCTTTAAAAAGGACCCCTTAATCACAAAGGTCGTTAATTAGAATAAATATCTTATGAAGGTACTAAAAAATCTTTATCTTAAAGAGAATAGTGTTTACTAGGGGGCGTTCCCAATAGAACGCTTAATAGTTTATGTTCGTTTGAAGTTCCTGTGTTGGCCCTTACTTTCAGTCGAAAACTTGTTTTTTTTATTTAATTTCTGATTTTTTTTTCGTTAATAATGATGGGAATTCCAGAACCCCCTTCGTAGCAATATCCCTTCCCCCATA
This sequence comes from Artemia sp. Qi Xiang Cuo, assembly GCF_049724085.1. NCBI lineage: Eukaryota > Metazoa > Arthropoda > Branchiopoda > Anostraca > Artemiidae > Artemia > Artemia sp. Qi Xiang Cuo. The sequence continues at coordinate 54,236,711 of NC_142806.1, read as the reverse complement.
AAAAATTCCTTCATGGAAAGATCTTCCAATATAAGGCTCCCCCCCCCCACCTACCAGAAAAGATCCCCCTGAAAACGTCTGTATACTTCCCAATAACCAATACTATATGTTAACATTGGGTAAAGTTCATAACTTTCAGACCTCCCCCCGGGGACTTCGAGGGACTAAGTTATCCTAAAAGACATAGTTATCATATTTTCGACCATGCTGAACAACATGGCTATCTCAAAATTTTGATCGGGTGACTTTGGGAAAAAAATGAGCGTGGGAGGGGGCCTAGCTGCCCTCCATTTTTTTTGGTCACTTAAAAAGGGCACTAGAATTTTTGATTTCCATTCCAATGAGCCCTCCTACGATATTCTAGGACCACTGGGTCGATACGATCACCCCCGGGAAAAAAAAACAAATAAACACGCATACGGGATCTTTCTTCTGGCAAAAAAAAAATGCAAAATTCCACATTTTCATAGATAGGTGCTTAAAACTTTAACAGTAGGGTTCTCTTATACGCTGAATATGATGGTGTGATTTTCATTAAGGTTCTATACCTTTTAGAGGGTCTTTCCCCCTTTTTTCGAAAATCAGGCAAATTTTCTCAGGCGCGTAACTTTTGATGGGTAAGACTAAACTTGATGAAACTTATATATTTGAAATCAGCATTAAAATCTTATTCTTTTCATGCATCTATTGGCGTCAAAATTCCAGTTTTTAGAGTTTCGGTTACCATTGAGCCGGGTCGCTTCTTACTTACAGTTCGTTACCACGAACTGTTTGATATGTATAATCATTTAAATGTCATTGTTAATCTGCCTCATGGAATAATTATAAAGATAACCATACCTGTTCGTCGCGGAGTAAGGCAAGGCACCCTAACTTCCTCAATTGTAGTTAACAACTGTATTCTCGACGCAAAATCTCAATCAGTTTCTTCCTGTATTTTAGAAGGAATAGATGTGTCTCTTATTGCTTATGCGGACGAGGTCTTTAACCCCAGCCGAACGGTACTGGCGTTTGAATTTTTTTTTCCATTTTGAGTCGAGAGTATTCAAAAAAAAAACTTAAATTTAACGCTGAAAAGCCACACTGAAAAGTGTGGTACAATTCAACCGGGGCCCAGTTCCCGAAGGATTTAATATTGATCTTAATGGTGTATTGGTTGCTCCTAAATTTGAAATGAATTATCATGGCCTCCCAATCGGTAACTCCGTTAAAGCAACTAAAAAGCTTCTCATTCACCATTTCCAGTGCCGGACGTCCAGTGCCTACGGTGGCATAGTTTACAATAAAATTCGTTTTAGTCGCCAGCTGTTAGCTAAATTTTATAACTCATGTGCGCTCCCGAATTTTTTATACCTTGCTCCTTTTTGGCGTACCTTTTCGACAACGGAATCAAAGCAACTCCGACAAATTTATTACTGGTATGCTAAATATCTTCTCATGCCTCCCCCCCCCCCCCCCTGGGCAAGTAATTCTTGGGCCAAAAGGAAATACGGCCTAATTGACCCCAATGCTGCCATCGGCAGATGCATTGCAGCTTACAATAGGGGAATAAATGGACACCCATGGTGTTCTATTTTAAAACAATAGGTCTTTCACGTTCACTGTTTTTGTTATATATACTGTATGATTGTTTGGTTTATTATTATGCTTGTGTGCTAGTTCCATAAGTTTTACCCTTGTTTTATTCGTGCTTGTTACATTGGCTTGTGCATTTTCTGGTTTATTACTATGCTTGTGCGATTGTTCTATGAGTTTTAATTTCGTTTTATTTGTCATTATTCGTCTTTTTCTTCTTTTTTTTTTTCTTTTTCTTTTATACTCTGTTCATCATTGTATTTCAACGGGTTATAAATAAATTCAATTCCATAAGCATTTTCTTAGATGATGTTATGCATAGCATAAATAAGATTTTTGAGTTTCCAACGCATAAGTTATTTATATAATATAATGTCTGTTGGAAGGCCTAAAAAATGAGAATTTACACCATCAATTGCGAAAACATCTTTACGGGCAGCTAAAGCAAGGGCCATTGTTAAATTGTCTGAAATAATCAAAATCCAGAAACGAGTCAAAAATGAAAATGAGGAGCAAAGACACGGGCGATTAGACGATATGCGAAAACGACAATTAGAGCATGTCAAAAATAAAATGAAGAGCAAAGACACATGCAGTTAGAAGACATGCGACACCGAGCATGTGAGCGAGTCAAAAATAAAAAAGAAGAGCGAAGACACACGCCTTGATGTTGATTTTGAGGTGAAGTTATCGAGTATTTTGCAGTAGTGTGCATCAAGACATGGCTAATTGTAGAAAAAAAGCCAAGACAGATAGTCCAAGTAATTGAGAGGAAATGTTTAAATGGCTTCAAGGGTAAATGGCGGGAGTAAGTATAACTTACTCTCAGAAGACTACTCTCATAAGTATAACTTACTCTTATAACGTTTCTCAGGATAAGGTCGTCAATGGCTACCATACCTTTGTTAAAAAAAAACAACAAAAAAACAAAGGTTCGGCGATGTGTAATTTATAATGACGTAAGACAAGCCGAGGTAAAACGAACCACACAAATTAAAAATGATAGCAACGATGATTGGGTTTTTACATGGAAAAGGTCATCAATGCCTACCATACCGTTGAAAAGCAAAGATCTGGAGTAGATAAATAGTTGGAAGAAAAAGAAGTTTTTGCCCCACCGCCTGAACAATTAAAAGATACAAAAGGTTCGGTGACATATCTTTCATAATGACAAAAGACAAGCCAAGGCAAAATAAGAAGTTTTTGTCCCAAAAGGCAAAAGAAATAATGATAGCCATTTGCAAAAAATGCAATAATAAACCTTCGCATGGAAAACATTTTCACAAAAGACACTCCGCATCCAGACACCGCCTGCCACGTACTGTTTCTGAACCCATCCCTATCTTGTCCCCCATCTGTTGCTTAATATCCAGGTATGAAAAAACCTTGGTCCCCTTCATTACTGATCAAATAAACAACTGTTTTTTCCTCTCTTTTTTTCTTTTTTTTTGGTACTGATATTGCCCAAGTTTGTGTCCGTTTTGTTCTCACCCCCCCCCCCTTGTTTATATGTTCCCTTTTAAGCCTTTTTAATGCTATTTTTATCTCACTTTTTTTTTTAGTTTTAACCTTTTTAACTTTTTGCCGCTTATTTTTTTTTTTTGACTAATGAATGGCTTTGGCTTTCTGATATCGTTGTTTTTGGAACTGTTTAGCCAGTTTTTTAGTCGTTGTGCTATTTTTGTGATTTTTTTTATGACTCTGAAATGCAACGAATCCGCATTTCGGTAATATATATATATATATATATATATATATATATATATATATATATATATATATATATATATATATATATATATATATATATATATATATATATATATATATATATATATATATATATATTATATATATATATATATATACATTTATACATATAATTTGAAAGGTATGCAGAGTTCATCAACAGCTTTATCAGTAATTATTTCAATCCATAAACAAACCACAGGTGTCGGCTTGCACCAAGAAGATGGGAACAGGATAAGAACTAGTACTATGTAGATCCAGCTGATTCAGTAGGCTCAAAGTGGTCCAAAGTTACAAAAATTGAAAGAAACATGACAAAAATAGACTTTGTCTACAGTTGAATTGAAGGCAATGGATGGATTGAAGAAAATTTCTTGCCCCAGTCTTATTTTTAGTTTTAGTTTGTCAGTTATAAACTCAAGAGCTAAATTAACCCATATAGCATTCCTGTAATTATTTTCTGCTCCTTTGATTTGTGAAGTTGGTTCCAGGTCCCAATTTATACCAACAATTGAACTGAACTGATGGCAATCTCCACCCAAAAACTTAATCTTAAATACCTCACCTAGGTTATCAACATAGGTTAGGGTAAACGGGTTGTTAATGGAATAAATGAATGTCCTTTAACGTGTACCAGCTCTGGAATTCTGGAAGGGGACTATCACCGTGAGTGCCAGGTGGAGCTTAATCTCCAGGATGTATTATTAAAAATGTTCAGAATTAACAAAACGGATCAAAAACAGGCTCCTGGTCACACTTTTGTTTTATTTTTGTAGCTTACTCAAGGAAGTAGAGACAGAGAGAAGGAATCGTTTGGCAACGGTAACTCTGGCTTCCACGACAAAGACGAAACTTGGGATGAAACGAACCGGAGTTACAGCAGACACAGTAACAGTTGACCACTCCCTCAGAAAGAGGCTAAAAGGAGTAGTAGCCTCTGCAAGCGCAGCTGAGTTACCGCACGATCAGAGTGAAATGTTCACATAAAAACCCATGCCATAGAAACGGATTAGCTGCGTTCATTTTCGTCGTTTATCTCACTTTTTATATCCTTCACGTATAGCCTTTCTTGTCCGTTTTTCAGAGCAAAACGCCGTTTTCCCTTTCCAATTAGGCCCTTCATTTTTTTCATTTTTCTAACCTCGATTTTTACCAAAGTAGTGAAACGACAGGTTCTTTAATTCAATTAATTAACTCACAATACAATACAAAAAAAAATAATAGCAAAACAAAAACGGATGATGAAACTCCGTTTTGCTTCCCGTCAGTCTTTTAGAGTGCGTTCTTACTGCTTTTCGTTAACTGGTCTTAAGCCGTTTTAAACAGTGGTGGGAGATGGATGGCAAAAGTAAACGCAGAACCTCCTTCTTTTAATAATTGTTATGCAGTATATGTCTTTGAAATTTGTTCTATCTTTATATATCTTTTGCAGTTAAATGAATATTAAGGAGCTGCGACTTTGCGTTTAACCTTTATCATTCGTGAACAACTGTTTGGGGATGGTGGTAAAAAAAAGTTTATCCGCTAACTCATACTCAATGGTTAAAGGCCTTGTGTCCGAATTTGTCTGGATTTTGTTTCACCGTCCTAATCTAAGCGGGCTGTCGTGTGGAGCGTGAAAGGGTGAGAAAAAGTAGGGGTTGATGAAGAAAAATGTCTTAGTCTTTAAATGTCTTTAAAGTCTGAACTAAATACGACTACACTTAGTTTCAAAATCAAATATATTTCATAATTTTGTCAAGCTTCTAGCTGCTTCCCTTTGTCAAGTTTGACAAAATTGATAGACGAAATCCTGTTTTTCTTTCCGAAATCAAATCTGGCTCCGGTATATCTGCTCTCTTCTTTAGAATGTGGTACTTTATTCGCAAATTGCTCAAACACCTCCAAAAACATAATACAAAATAAAATCCGTCTTACTGAAAATTCTACCTAATCTTGAAGCCATCTACCGATTTTCTACCGAAAATCGCCAAGGTTTTACAGATTGTTTGAAAAAAATGGAAGCACTGGATGACAGTTCAGATTCGACTTAAATTGAAAATGCTCTCTTATGCACTTTTTGATGTCTATAAAAATTGCTTGATTGCGAAAAACACTTTTTACACACATCACATTCAAACGGTTTCTCACCTGTATGCTGTCTTTGGTGTATATTTAAATAACACGCTTGAGAAAATCTCTTTTGACATATATCACATTTATACATTTTTTTCCCTGTATGAATTCTTTGATGTCTTTCCAATTTTGAATGGAAGTCAAATATTTTATTGCATGTATTGCACTCATAGTCTTTTCTGCACATTTTACTATTCAAGCCAATATTAGAATTTGAAGCTTCCATAGGTGTATTGGTATTACTCGGTGAAGTATCTGCAACTCCTACAGTAAAAATAAAATAAAGTGGATTGAAAAAACTTAAAACGCTATAATAAGATATTCGCAATCATATGTCCCAAAGTAATCACAAAAAATTCAGACGCATTAAGAGAAAAAAAAATAGCGAAACGAGAGGCTTGAACAGATACAAGTTCATTGATCTAAGGATTATAAAAATAAAACTGTTTAAATTTATATTTACAGATTTTGTGATTCAAATAGTAAAAATATCCCTCTGTTAATAAAAAGAAAAGACGAAAAATTTGTACTTGCAATTAATTACACTTTAGGTTAAAAATGTGTCTAGATTTTGTTATTAGGTCAAAAACTGTATTTTTTTATGTATCTATTGTTATGAATACTGCTTTTTAGAATTTCGGTTACTATTGAGCTGCATCACTCCTTGCTTACGGTTCGTTACCACAAACTACTAGATTATATACATACAAATAACTAATCAGCCAACAGTAGTTGAAAAAAAGGCGATCTTCAGTCAGAACACGTGATTTTAAAGCTTGTAATATATTTGAAGCAGTTAGAGCTTGATTATATCATACATAGAAATACCAACCGATCAGCAGCCGATAATCTTGATTTTTTAAAGCTCGCAAGCCGTTGGAACTGGATTTTTTTTTTATATATATATATTACATGAGTAATATATACAAGAAAAAGCACGAAGCCGAGTATTCTGGGCTTGTATGGCTACTCCTTGAATACTCTACATTACACATATGCATCGGGTTACCACACCTTGCAAATACCAACATATCAACACAACATTATAATTATAATTCTGCTCCAGAAAAAAAAAATCGAAACTCATCCTCATACAGGCAATGACGTCTTAACTGACAACGGAAATCAGTCCTATCTGATTCATTATTCAACAAAGAAGGCAGCCTATTCTCCCTTACACAGCGCAGAAAGAACGGTGCGAATGAAAAATACTGATCTTGTCGACACCCTCAGTTGGCTTTCGATACTGGATTAGCTGTATAGTACCATAACTGTGAAAATCCGCAGCAGTAAGAAACATATTGCAAAAGCAAACCGGGACCATATGATTAATAATATCTAACATAAACAAAACCTTATAAAACTTACTTAATCCAGAGAACGGCAGTATTTGGACGCGAGAATAAATGGATCTTACAGATATTAGGCCCTCAACCGCATATATCACTCTCATCGCTTGGTTTTGTAGTGACCGCAACTGCTTAAGATGGGTCGAAAATATATTAGACCATGTCGAACAACGATACAATAGATAAGGCTGTATTAGTGAAAAATAAAGCAGCCGCAACACCTTTTGAGGAAACTGGTATTTCAGTTTTCTTAACAATTTTACATTTCTTGCAATCTTCGAGGATATGCACTGAATGTGTTCTGAAAAACACATTGTTTCATCAATCAGAAGGCCTAAATGTTTCACAACTTTTCGTCGCGATATGCCCGATTCACCAATATCAAGTTCTTTCAGCCACGGGTAATAGTTTGCAGATCTCCCAAAAACAATACAGGTAGACATGTTGTAATTAATTTTGAGCTTGTTAAGTCTCATCCATCTCTCTATGCGGATCAGATCTTTCTTCAATAAGAACAAAAGTTGACTCGCAGTGAGTGCCATAGCTGAATGGTTGGTGTCGTCAGCAAAAAGAACAAGTGATTTTCTTGGTTTTGAATTTGCATGTCTCTTCACTGAAATCCGTCACCAACTCAGACAATGCGCAATGAAGATCATTTATATAAATCGCGAACAGCAAGGGACCAAGAAGGGAGCCTTGGGGTACTCCGCAATTTAATGGGAAATCTCCCGACTCAGCCTCGTTCAGTCGTACAAATAGTAATTGTCTCCTCAAAAATGAAACACGAATCTTCAGGGCGTTTCCTCTGATTCCAGAATTTTCTCGTTTCTTCAACATGATCACATGGTCTACAGTATCAAATGCCTTGAGGATATCCAAAAAAATAGTTGCAACTTTAAGCTTTTCATCAAGTGCATCATTCATTGTAGTTGCCAGAAACTGTATAGCATGTTCCGTTGAAAAACCTCTCCTAAATCCAAATTGGTTCTTGTAAAAAAATTATTTTTTTCCAGAAATTAATTTATTCGTATATATATATTGGCTTTTCAAAAATCCGCGATAAAATCGGTAGGAGTGAAATCTATCTATAGTTGTTGAAATCACTTCGGTCACCACCTTTATGCAAAGGTACAACTCTGGTTTTCTCAAAATGAACAGGGAATTCCCCTTTGAGACAACCATTTATTAATGACACAAAATCTGGAAGAATCACATGTAAGATAAGAATTATTACTTTTAATGATAGGAAATCTGCTCCCGCTGCTCGATTTCGCATGTCACTAACTATTTCATTCACCTCATGCATAGAAGTCTGCGGAAGGCGGCGAAAGGAATCACTTGGCAGGGGTAGATTCTGCTCAAAAGTTCCATCACTGGGGTTGCTCCGAATGTACGACTTCACTCTCTCCCCTACTTCCGAAAAATATTGGGCCAAATCGTTAACTAAATCTGTTGATTCGCGATTTCCATTGCCTGTGGGCAAAACAGCTATTTTCCCTCCAATAACTGACCTTATGGTGTCCCAAGTTTTAGCAGGATTTCCTTGATTTTCTTGCAACTAATTTTTGAAATACTCATTTTTTGTTTTCCGCAGCAACTTATTTAATGCGAAATTAAACTATTTATAAATTTTATATATATATAGATCATTTTATATATATAAATAAAAACCGATCACTCGACAAGCAGTCGGAATACGTGATTTTTAAAGCTCATAAACCATTAGAAACAATTGGAGCTTGATCAAGTACCATCATCTATATATAAAACATCACTTCAATCACTCCTATATACCCTATTATCTTCTATTGATCCTACCAGTCTTCAGCTTACAATGATAATCTTAATAGGTTTAGCCGTCTTACCATTATATGAGTATCGTCTTAGCTTATGGACAATTTTATGACCAAATACTCTGGGCGAATTGGCAGGAGATTGACTTCTAGGTTTCGAAGGTTGAGTTGGACGATTTGGTTGTTGATGAGAAATGGGGGAGCTTGCAGATCCTTTCAATAAATTTTTCACAACCATTTTAAAGAATGAATATTTGAGATAGAGAGGGGGTTTTAGAGAGTTTAGGCTTTAAATCTATTTGTGAAACTTTTATTCGCCTACCAAAACAGATTTGCATGAATTAATTACGTTTTACTTTCACAGAATAGCTTTAATTCTTCGATGAGCATTCTTCTGTCTGCGAAAAAAGAAGGTTTTTATTGTAAGCAACAAACTAGCAGACTTTTCCCTAGAATAGATTGTAAGGAGCTATTTCAGATTTGACTTAAATGAAAATGCTCTCTCACATGGATTATATTTACATAGTTTCACATCAGTATCCACTCTTTGTTTCTGATTCAAACTACTTGATTGTCCAAAACGCGTTTTTCTATATACTGTCTTTATAAACGAGCAATAATTATGTATTTTTGCTCAAAAACGGCTCCATATTTTTTCAGTAAAATTGGTATCTTAGAATATTGTCAAACAGTTCGTGGCAACAAATTGTAAGCAAGGAGCGACCCTGCTTAATAGTAACCGAAACTATAAAAAAACAAGACATCAAAGGATCAAATTTTTATGCTGATTTCAAATATATAAGTTTCATCAAGTTTAGTCCTACCCATCAAAAGTTACGCGCCTGAGAAAATTTGCCTTATTGTCGAAAAAAGAGGAAAACAACCACTAAAAGTAATAGCACTTTAATGAAACTCACACTATATGATTCAGCGTATCAGAGAACCTTACTATAGAAATTTCAAGCTCATATCTGCAAAAATGTTGAATTTTGTATTTTTTGCCAGAAGAAAGATCACTGGTACGTGTTTTTTTTTCAGGGGTGATCGTATCGATCCAGTAGTCGTAGAATATCGTGAGAGGGCTCATAAAAACGGAAATAAAAAGTTCTAGTGCCCTTTTTAAGCGACCAAAAAAATTGGAGGGCAACTTGGCCCCCTCACACGGTCATTTTTTCCCGAAGTCTTCCAATCAAAATTTTGAGACAGCCATTTTATTCAGCATAGTCAAAAATCTAATAAATATGTCTTTGAGGATGACTTAATCCCCCAGAGTTCCCGAGGGGAGGGCTGCAAGTCATGAAATTTTCCCATTGTTTACATATAGAATTGGTAATTGGGAAATATACAGACATTTTAGGAGGATTTTTTTCTGGTGGGGGGAGGGTCGGAGAAGGATCTTTCCACGGAGGATGTTTCCTTGGAGGAAAGGACTTTTCAATGAAGAGGGCGCCGGGTTTCCCAGCATTATTTAAAAGACGATCAGAAATTAAATAACAAAGCAAGTTTTTTTTTCAACTGAAAGTAAAGAGCAAAATTAAAACTTAAAACGAACAAAAATTATAACGTATATGAGGGGACTCGCCCCCATGTCAATACCTTGCTATTTACGCTAAAGTTTTTTTTTGTACTTTCGAAAGAGCTATCTATTCTAGTTAATCGGCCTTTGTGATTCAGGGGTTTGTGATTTGAAAAAATTCGAACTTTAACGTAAAGGGTGAGGTATTAACTAGGGGGCGAACTCCCTAATATACGTAATAAAAATATACGAATATAGAAGTTCGATACGTAAGCTAATTCGTAAGTTACGTCAGAACAAAATTTCGAGAAAGCCATTTAGCCAAAAAAAGTAAAATTAATATACAAATTTCATTTTAATTATCCATGTACGGTGAGCCAAAATCAAAGCTGCATAAGTTACGTCAAAAACGTTCAGAAATGAAATAAAAAACAAAAAAACAAACAAGTTTTTTTTTAACTGAAAGTAAGGAGTGACATTAAAACTTAAAACAAACAGAAATTATTCCGTATACAAAAGGGGCTGTCCCCTCCTCAACACTTCGCTCTTTACGCTAAAGTTTAACTCTGTCTCAAAACTTTATTTTTTTTAAAATAAAAAAGTTTAGCGTAAAGAGCAAAGTGTTGAGGAGGGGACAGCCCCTTTCTTATACGGAATATATTCTGTTCGGTTTAAGTTTTAATGTCGCTCCTTACTTTCAGTTAAATTTGTTTTTTTTTATTTAATCGCATAAAACAACGATCTAGATAGTTCGGAAGTCTGAGAAAATTCGTTAAATGAATTAATTTTGGTTTTTGCAAATGACATCATGTACTATGTTAGTACGTACATCATTTAAGCATTTCTTATGACATATAAACATTTTCTTACATGATGTCATGCATAGCATAAATAAGATTGTTGAGTTTCCAACACAACAGTTATTTATATAATATAATGTCTGTTGGAAGGCCTAAAAAACGAAAATTTGCAACATCAATTGCGAAAACACCTTTACGGGCAGCTAAGGCAAAGGCCATTGTTAAATTGTCTGAAATAATCAAAATCGAGAAACGAGTCAAAAATGAAAATGAAGAGCAAAGACACGGGCGGTTAGAAGATATACGAAAACGACAATTAGAGCAAGTCAAAAATGAAATGTAGAGCAAAGACACATGCAGTTAGAAGACATGCATGTGAGCGAGTCAAAAAATGAAAATGAAGAGCAAAGACACACGTGGTTAGAAGAAAAGCGGCGGCGTGTCCAAAATGAGGAGCAAAGAAACACGCGGTTAGAAGACATGCGACACCGAGCATGTGAGCGAGTAAAAAATAAACATGAAGAGCAGACACATGCGGTTAGAAGACATGCGACACGGAGAATGTGAGTGAGACAATGAAAATCAACCTGGACAGCGAGAATCAAAACGTGTAAAAATTGAAAATGATAGCGATGATGATTTGGTTTGGGATTTTGACATGAATAAGGTCATCAACGGCTACCATACCTTTGTAAAAAAAAAAAACAAAGGTTCGGCGATATGTATTTCATAGTGACGAAAGACAAGCCAAGATAAAACAAACCAAACAAATTGAAAATGATAGCGACGATGATTAGGTTTGGACATGGAAAAGATCATCGATGCCTACCATACCTTTGAAAAGCGAAGACCTGGACTAGATAAATCGTTGGAAGAAAAAGAAGTTTTTGTCCCACCACCTGAACAATTAAAAGAAACCAAGGTTTGGAAACAAAATAACAAAAGACAAGCCAAGGCAACAGAAGAAGTTTCTGTCCCAAGAGGCAAAAAAAGTAATGATAGCGATGATTTACACTCACTCCTTCTAAATAAGGCCAAGGTGGAAACTCTTGAGCACACGAAAGGAACGCTGTGTCTCCGTTTTGCAAAAAAATGCAATAATAAACTTTCGCATGGAAAACATTTTCTCCAAAAGACACTCCCCATCCAGACACCGCCTGCCACGTACTGTTTCTGAACCCATCCCTATCTTGTCCCCCATCCGTTGCTTAATCTCCAGGTATGAAAAAACCTTGGTCTCCTTCATTACTGATCAAATAAACAACTAGTTTTTCCTCTTTATTTTTGGTACTGATGATGCCCAAGTTTGTGTTCGTTTAGTTCGTTCGTTCCATCCTCCTTGTTTATATGTTCCCTTTTAAGCCTCTTTAACGCTAATTTTATCTCACTCTTTTTTAGTTTTTACCTTTTTAACTTTCTTACATTTTGCCGCTTGATTTTTTTTTTTTTTTTTTTTACTAATGAAAGGCTTTGGCTTTCAGATATTGTTGTTTTTGGCATTATTTAGCCAGTTTTTTAGTTATTGTGCTATTTTTATAATTTATTTTTTTACTCCGAAATGCGAATTCGGCCCTTCAGGGTTTGTGAGAAACAATTTTTGAAATAAATATCTTATCCTAAGTTTTGTCCCACCACATGAACAATTAAAAGAAACAAAGGATGTAACCAATACCTTCCACACCTTTGGAAGTCAAAAACCTGTACTATATAAATCTTCGAAGGAAGAGGAAGTTTTTGTCATACCACTTGACCAATTGAACTAAAAAAAGGCCCAGCGATATTTCTTTCATAAGGAAAAAAGATAAGCCCAGACAAAAGAAGAAGTTTTTGTATCACCACCTGAACAATTAAAAGAAACAATTGTGGTCATCAATGCCTACCGTACCATTGAAAATCAAAGACCTGGACTAGATAAATCTTCAGAAGAAAAAGAAGTTTTTGTCCCATCACCTAAACAATTAAAATAAACGAAGGTTCGGCAATGTGTCTTTCATAATGACAAAAGACAAACCGAGGCAAAAGAAGAAGTTCTTGTTCCACCACCTGAACAATTAAAAGAAACAAAAGTTCGGCGATATGTCTTTCATAATGACAAAAATACAAGCTGAGGAAAAAGTTAAAGGTACAATAAAAAACGTAATTTTACAAAGGCACTACTTCTAATTTAAGGTCCATTTGGACGTCATGACATCAAGAAAAGGCTCAAATTGTCTGCGTTTAGAAGACAAGCGAGAATGAGAATCCATTAATAGAAGCCTGCCGCGTGCCGAGTCCCGGTGTTATATATATATATATATATATATATATATATATATATATATATATATATATATATATATATATATATATATATATATATATATATATATATATATATATATATATATATATATATATATATATATATATATATATATATATATATATATATATATATATATATATATATATATATATATATATATATATATATAACGACCGGTTACTTCGCCACGAATCTTCGACACGGCTACGCGGCAGGCTTTTATAAATTGATTCTCATTGTCGTTTATCTTCTAACCGAGGCTGTTGTCACAGTGAATCAGCAGGTAGATTTACGCCATCCTCCACTTTTCGCATTTTCATGTAACCTTTGGCCTAGTCAGCTTTATCAGTAATTATTTCAATCCACAAACAAACCACAGGTGTCGGCTTGCACCAAGAAGGTGGGAACAGGATAAGAACTAGTACTATGTGGATCCAGCTGATTCAGTAGGCTCAAAGTGGTCCAAAGTTACTAAAATTGAAAGAAATATGACAAAAATAGACTTTGTCTACAGTTGAATTGAAGGCAATGGATGGAATTGAAGGCAAAGTAGAATTGAAGGCAATGGATGGACTGAAGAAAATTTCTTGCCCCAGTCTTATTTTCAGTTTTAGTTTGTCAGTTATAAACTCAAGAGCTACATTAACCTACATAGCATTCCTGTAATTGTTTTCTGCTCCTTTGGTTTTTGCAGTTGGTTCCAGGTCCAGATTTATACTAACAATTGAACTGAATTGAACAGATGGCAATAAACCCAAAAACTTAATCTTAAATACTTCACCTAGGTTATCAACCCGCCTACCTTAGGTTAAGGTAAACGGGTTATTAATGGAATAAATAAATGTCCTTTGACGTTTACAAGCTCTGGAATTCTGCAGGAAGGGGACTATTACCGTGAGTGTCAAGTAGCTGGGAGTGGACCTTAATCTCTGAGGTGTATGATTAAAAATGTTCAGAATTAACAAAACGGATAAAAAACAGGCTCCTGGTCACACTTTTGTTTTATTTTTGTAGCTTACTCAAGGAAGTAGAGACAGAGAGAAGGAATCGTTTGGCAACGGTAACTCTGGCATCCACGACTCAGACGAAACTTGGAATGAAACGAACCGGAGTTACAGCAGACACAGGGACAGGCTAAGAGGCTCAGAAAGAGGCTAAAAGGAGTAGTATCCTCTGCCAGCGCAGCTGAGTTACAGCACGATCAGAGTGAAAATGTTCACATAAAAAGCCATGCGATAGAAACGGATTAGCTGCGTTCGTTTTCGTCGTTTATCTCGCTTTTTATTTCCTTCACGTATAGCCTTTCTTGTCCGTTTTTCAGAGCAAAACGCCATTTTCCCCTTCCATTTAGGCCCTCCATTTTTGTCATTTTCCAACCTCGATTTTTACCAAAGTAGTGAAACGACAGGTTCTTTAATTTAATTACTCACAATGCAATACAAAAATGATAATAACAGAACAAAAAGCGGATTCTTACTGATTTTCGTAAATTGGTCTTAAACCGTTTTTCAGCCGTTTTAAACAGTGGTGGGAGATGGATGGCAAAAGGGAACGCAGAAATTCCTTTGTTTTGATGAACGTTATGCAGTGTATGTTTTTGAAATTTGCTCTATCGTTACATATTTTTTGCAGTTAAATGAATATTAAGGAGCTACGACTTTGCGTTTTACCTTTATCATTCGTGAATAACTGTTTGGGGATGGTGGAAAAAAAAGTTTATCCGCTTAACTCAGACTCAATGGTTAAAGGCCTGGCGTCCAGAATTCGTCCAGATTTGGTTTCACCGTCCTGAATTTAGCGGGCTGTCGTTTGGAGCGTGAAAGAGTGAGAAAAATTAGGCGCTGATGAAGAATAATGTCTTAATTAAACAGCTCTAAAGTCTGAACGAAATACGACTACATTTAGTTTCAAAATCAAATATATTTCATAATTTTTTCCAGCTTCTAGCTGCTTCCCTTTGTCAGGCTTGACAAAACTGATTGACGAAACTCTGTTTTTCTTTCCGGAATCACATCTGGCTCCCGTATATCTGCTCTCTGAACGTTTAGAATGTGGTACTTTATTCGCAAATTGCTCCAACACCTCCAAAAACATAGTACAAAATAAAATCATTCTTACTGAAAATTCTACCCAATCTTGAAGCCATCTACCGACTTTCTACCGAAAATCACCAAGGTTTTACAGATTGTTTGAAAAAAAAGTGGAAGCACTGGATGACAGTTCAGATTCGACTTAAGTTTAAAATGCTCGCTTATGAACATTTTGGTGCCTATAAAAATTGCTTGATTGAGAAAAACGTTTTTTGCACACACCACATTCAAACCGTTCCTCACCTGTATGCAGCCTTTGGTGTATATTTAAATAGTCCTATCGTGAAAATCTCTTTTGACACATATCAGATTTATAAGGTTTTTTCCCTGTATGAATTCTTTTATGTCTTTCCAATTTTGAGCGGATGTGAAATCTTTTATCGCATATACTGCACTCATAGTATTTTTTGCAATTTTTCCTATTCAAGCCAATATTAGAATTTGAAGGTTCCATAGGTGTATTGGTATTACTCGATGAAGTATCTGCAATTCCTACAATAAAAAAAGGGGGATAGAAAGTACCTAAAACGCTTTAATAAGACTTCCTCAATCATATATCCCTAAGTAATCACAAAAAAATCAGACAAATTAAGAAAAAAAATTGTAGCAAAACGAGAGGCTTGAACATATTCAAGTCTATTGATATAAGCATTATAAAAATAGAAATATTGAATTTTTTGTTTACAGATTTTGCGATTCAAATGGCAAAATGTCCCTCTGTTAAGAAAAAGAAAAGAAGAAAAACTCGGACTTGCAATTAATTAAACTTTAAGTTAAAGGTGGATCTAAGGATATAATGGTTTGTCTTTATTTGCTGATACTTTGAGCAAAAAATCAAGGAAAAACTAAAAAAAATGTGGGCTGGAAAACATAACCTCCTTTCTTACATAATTCTATTTAAACAGAGCTTGTACACTAGTACAAACTCTGAATTCCTTTATTACTTTATTTTTTTTGCTTTCACACCGTAATTAATTTTTTGAACAGCTATTTCATGAAAGCAGAAGTTTTACGTAAGGTGTGCACAAACTCCCTAGGATCCAAAAGGACTGATGAAAATAATTTGTTTTTGAGAATAATAACAAAATCAACAATGCATGTCATAGTTCACCGATCAGCTCTCAGAACACGTGACTGTCATGGCTCATGAGTCGATTTTCTGATTTGCGCAATTTTCACATATTGTTTTGGCTTTCACCCGTTGAAAAAAAAACAGTTTCAGATATCAAGACTGTAGAAATCAGTTGGAACGTCATTATATTATATGTATACATAAAAATAACTGATCAGCCAATCAGCAGTGGGAACAAAGAAAAGGCGATCAACAGTCAGAATACGTGATTTTTAAAAGCTTGTAATTTATTTGAAGCAGTTGGAATTTGATTATATCGTACATACAAATAATAACCAATCAGCAGCCAAAAATCGTGATTTTTTATATTAGAAACAGATTCTTTATTAGTGCATTATATAGTGTTGTTTGGGTTACTCTACGTGCTAGGTTTACTTACAAAGATGTCTCATTCAATAGAGTTATGAAGAGCTATGACAGAGAGTTGTGACAAAACTTTATGACAGAGAGTTGATACGACATAATACCCGTATCAAATTCAATTGAAACTAAGAAAAGAGGATCAAACGCAGGATCAAACACAGAAACAAAATACTAGCGAATGTAGTTACAATTCACGGTAAAAATGATTGACAAGGCTCATAAATACTTAGATACAATTGGAACTTAATTATATTATATGTAGAAATTTGAACCGATCAACCAATCAGCAGCCATAAACCGTGATTTTTCGAAGCTCACAAGCCGCTGAAGCAGTTGGAACTTGATTATCTTATATATAGGTCTCCGGCATGCTGGTCTCCAGCTAACGGCAGGCTTTTATACACGGCCACGGCTACCCGGCAGGCTTTTATAAATTGATTCCCATTGTCTCTTATCTTCTAACCAACGCTGTTGTCCCAGTGAATCAGCAGGTTGATTTACATCATTCCCCACATCTTGCATTTTCATGTAACCTTTGACATGTTTATTTGTGTCTTGAAATATTTCTTCAAAGTGATCCAGTACTTTACGAGAAATCCAATAATTTGAAGGATGTGCAAGGCGTTCTTCAACGGCTTTATCAGGTCTAAAAAGTTCATTTGGCTATATGAAGATGGTTCAAAATCACCCTCAGGGGTTTGTGATAGATGTGCCACTTAATTGGTGACAACTTTGTCCAGCTACTTTGAAGCTGAAAACATTACGCCTATTGATGGTTTGATCATCGGTTATGTTAAATGAAGCTCAAGCAACATAGGAGTTCAAATTCCGGATTTGTTTGCGGAACTCTTTAGAGAACAAGTTACATTCTACAAACCTTACCTTAGACCCTTAGACCCTCCAGAGCCAGGAATGGCTCATAGGGCGTCTACGAAGCCTCGCCAGATATCTCTGAACTGAGCTGCAGCCGTGATATCCTCCCACTGGGATTGAAGAGACAGCTCCGCACCTCTCAGGTCCCAGTCATACTGCCGTCGTAGGGTGTGGCTTTGTCGACCTCTTTTCTGCTTCCCTCGGGGCGCCACTCGTATATTGATTTTGGGATACGATCCTCTGGCATACGAAGGACTTGACCAAGATACGTCCATCTCCTACGCATCAAGAGGTCAGTAACTACAAAAGGCCAAACCAATCCTATAAAAGGTCAAACCAATTCATTTGGAAATTGTGGAGGTGACAATGCAATTCAAGTAAGCAAGCAGCAACCTCCGAATGAATCACCTTTGTTGACTATTCTTTTCTCGGGAAAATGTAGGACTCCAGAGTGAATAAATACAAACCTGTAGGGTTCCAATAACTTTTAGTTAACACTTGCATAGTTTACTGCATCTTTATTTCTTTGTTCTACATTACTATTTTTGATTTGTTCTGATCCCCATTAAGGGATGTCTTGTAATCGCAGTTTCTTTCGCTTAACTTTCATTTTTGACTCCTCGTAATTTTAACTGCCACTTATCTCTTAACCGCATATTTCTTTGTTCTTCATTATCGTTTATTATTACTTCAGATAATTTTTTTTTCAATGCCCTTCACCTTAGATTCTCAGACTGGTCTTGTCACATTTGATGGTCTTGGTTGTTCATTTTCACCCGCGAATTTAAATTTCCCAGGTCATCTTCTTGATCTTGTCTCATTTGATAGTTTAGTTTGTTTATTTTGAGCAATTGACCACCCCCATGTCTTCTCAAGACTAGAACATGATCTGCACTTGATATCGATACGAAAATGAGTTAGAGGATAAAAAAAAATCTTAATGACAAAAATATAAACAAATAGTACATTTTGAGGCAAATATTTGTCATCTGCTTAATTTCATTAATGAACATATGCATCAATTTTACATTAGGCTAGTCTAGAGTTTCTATTTTTCATTTTCAGCTCTCCAAAATTTCATGCCTGACTTTCTTCGTGAAGATACAAGTTCAATTGACCTCATTCCGCAAAATTGGGAAAAAATTGAAAAAATAAAAAAACTTTTGACTTTTAACTCAACAAAATTTAGTTCGGTATTCTATTTGAGTCTATGGCTTTTAGTAAAATTAATACTCTATACTATAAAATATAATATATAAGAAAATATATATCAATATTATATTATAAAATATAATAAAACTTCTGGTAGGCAGTAGAGACCAGTCTGTACTTTTTTCCAAATCATAATCTATCATCGTGAACTCAGTCTTGATTTATAGAAAAGTGTAAATACTATAGTTTTCAGATTTATTTTCTAGCTATTAGAAAACAATCTTCACTAAAACTCTTTCAAGTGACGATTTGAAACCTTCCTACTAGGCCAAAAAACGGTTTAACATTTAGAACAAAGAGATGAAAAAAAAAATAAATAAAAAATCCGTCTTCGGATTAGTCTAAATTCATGATATCGTCCACTTATCCATCCCAGTTTCTTTTTTTTTTCAAATAGCCCATAGTCCAAAATTTGGATTTTACAAAAAAAATATTTCAAATATACCTTGACAGTCAAAAGCTATGGCACCTGATTCTTGGGTGTCAGGCTGAAGCTTACAAGGTCCTGAAAAGCCAGGAAAATTACCCCAAGAAACATCTTCATGTTTAGGAAACAAAAGAAGGTTTGGAATGCCAAAGACTTCTTTATTGTGACTTGGTAAAGCATCTTCAACTCCTAAAACACAATATAAATAAAATTTACATACAAAAAAATCAAGAGTAAAGCTTACTGAACAAATTCAACAATTTTTTATTATAAGTTAGTCTAGAGAATTGATGATAACAAGGAGCACAATAGCACTATGAGTCTTCAGGCTCTGTGCATTTTTAGTATTTGCTTTTCCATTCAGACCACTTCGTATGGAAGAAATTGTGGTTGATACTTCGGAGGTGGCTCATTCAAACATTTTATGATATTTCGAGTATATTTTCTAAGAACCAAAAACGACAGGTCAACCAGCCACCCCTCCCACACCCTCTTTGGCTGCTTTCCCTAAAAGGACATCCAAACAAAATTTCGATATAGAAATTATGATCAAAATGATAGAACGTTCCTACCACTATACCTCTACCTGTGTGATACCCCACGAGAACCTTCGGGCCAAGGACTATAAGTTATGCAAGTTTTCGTATATTATATTGATATTGTTTCAGAGGCAACGCTATAGCGTTGCCTATAGTAAAGGCCATAAGGCTCCAATGTCTTATGGTTTGTTTTTTTTTTCCAGAGGCACTTGATATGGAAGGGATCGTCATATAAACTTCAAAGGGGGCTCATTCGATTGGAAATGGAGAGTTATAGTGCCCTTTTTAAGAGTCAAAAGTGATCGGAGGGCACCTAGCCTCCCCCCCACTCCACGCTCTTTTTTCCCAATGTATCCGATAAAATTTTGAGATAGCTATTTTGTTGAAAATAGTTCAATCATCACATAACAAAAGCCCTGGTGTCAACACAACCCCCAAGGGCCCGGGGGCAGGCGTTATAAGTTATACCCTGGGGGCATATATGTTTCTTATGGAAGGAATGCTCGTATAAACTTCAGAGAGGGCTCATTTCATTCGAAATTGAAAGTTCGCTTTCAGTTTTTGAGAGTCAAAAGCAATTGCAGGGCAATTGGCCACCCCCCCCCCCCCCACGCTCCTTTTTCCCCAAATGCATCCGATAAAAATTTTGAGATAGCCATTCTGTTGAAAATAGTTCAATGATCCCATAACGAAATTCCGGTGTCGACAAAATTCCCAAGGGCATGGGGGCAGGCGTTGTAAGTTATACTTTGGGAGCATATATGGTTCTTATGGAAGAGATGCTCGTATAAACTTCAGAGAGGGCTCATTTCATTCGAAATTGAAAGTTCCAGTTCAGTTTTTGAGAGTCAAAAGAGATTGCAGGGCAATTGGCCCCCCTCACTTTTTAAGAGTCAAAAGATACCGGAGTTTAACCAGCCCCCCCCCTTACGCCCTTTTTTTCCCAAATGCATCCGATAAGAATTTTGAGATAGCCATTATGTTAAAAATAGTTCAAACATCATATAACCAAAAGTCCGGTGTAGACAACCCCCCCCCCGGGCCCAGGGACAGGCGTTGTAAGTTAGGCTCTGATGGCATATATGGTTCTTATGGAAGGGATGCTCATATAAACTTCAAATAGGGCTCATTTGATTGTAAATTGAAAATGTTAGTTAATTTTGAGTCAAAAGAGATCGGAGGGCACCTAGCCCCTCCCCCGCCTATACGCCCATTGTTCCTCAAACCCATCTGATAAGAACTTTGAGATAGCAATTTTTTAAATAGTTCAAAGACCATATAACGAAAACTCCGGGGTCAACACGGCCCCCCAGGGCCCGAGGGCAGGCGTTATAAGTTATGCCCTGGGGGAATATATGGTTCTTATGGAAGGGATGCTCGTAAAAACTTCAGAGAGGGCTCATTTGTAAAAACTTCAGAGAGCGCTTCAGATTGTAAATAGAAAGTTCTAGTTTACTTTTTAACAGTCAAGAGATTGAAGGGCAACTCACCCCCACACCCTTTTTCCCCCGAGCCCATCCGCTACAAATTTTGAGATAGGCATTTTTTAAAAAATTGTTCAAAAATTAGAGAACAAAAAGAAAAAGACCCGGGGAATAGGCTTTGTGAGTGTTGTCCTGGGGGCGTATATGGTTCTTATGAAAGGGATGCTCGTATAAACTTCAGAGAGGGCTCATTTGATTGGATATTGAAAGTTCTAGTTCACCTTTTAAGAGTCAAAAGATATCCCAGGCAACTAGCCCCCCGCCCCCCACAACCCTTCTTTCTCAAAACCCATCCGATAAAAATTTTGAGATAATCATTTCGTTAAAAATAGTTCAAAGGTCAGATAAGAAGAACTCCTGTGTCGCCGCGACCCCCCAGGGCCCGGGGATAGATGTTGTAAATAATGCTCTGGGGACATATATGGTTCTTATGGAAGGGATGCTCGTATAAACTTCGGAGAGGGCTCATTTGATTGGAAATTGAAAGTTCTCTTTCACTTTTTAAGAGCCAAAAGAGATCGGAGGGTGACTAGCCCCCCTCCTCCACGCCCTATTTTCGCAAAAACCATCCGATAAGAACTTTGAGAGAGCCATTTCCTCAAAATGGTTTAAAGATGATATAACGAAAACTCCGGGGTCGACACAATCCTTCAGAGCCCGGGGTAGGCGCTGTAAGATATGGCCGGCGGGCATATATAGCTATTATGGAATGGATGCTCGTATAAACTTCAGAGATGGTTCATTTGATTGGAAATTGAAAGTTCTAATTTAGTTTTTAAGAGTCGAAAGAGATCAGAGGGCAACTAGTCCCCCCCCACACACCCTTTTTTTCCAAGGCTCAACCGATAAATTTTTTATAATAGCCATTTCATTAAAAATAGTTCAAAGGTCAGATAAGAAAAATTCCTGTGTTGACGCAACCCGCCAGGGCCCGGGGGCAAGGGTTATAAGTTATGCCGTGGGGGCATATATGGTTCTTTTAGCAGCTATTTGTATCTGCTTAAAATGACCTTTACTTTCATTTGATTGAAATGAACCTTTAAGTTTAAAATGACCTTTACTTTCATTTGATAAACTTCTTGTTCGGAAAGTTTTTTTTAATTAATTATTTCGAAAGGAGGCGTGTTTTATCCTCGGTTTTGGAAAAGGCCATCGGTATATAAGTCAAAGTTTAGAGAAATAAAGAAAAGAATAAAGAAACAGTATGTGCATGCAAATTGACAAAAGGGCGTATCAGCAATATTTTACTAACAGCATATGGTATTAAATTGAAACTGTCAAGGAAACAACTACTAATATTGCTACTACTATTGAGCTAAATCAAAATAGTTTAGGTTCATCCACTTCGTAAAAAGGGCATCCGCGTAATATCCAAGGTAAAGTTAAAGGTATTACGTGGGAATACAGCAATGTCCTCTCATCAATGGTTTACGGTATTAAGGTGAAACTTTCAGGGATTTAACGAATACTACTACTTCTGCAACTGAGCTAAATCGAAAGAGGTTGATTTATACTCTCAGAATGGCATAGATTCATTAGCCCAAGAATAGGATAGAATATTAAGCTGAAATTTTCAGGAAAAACTGAGGAATATGAGAAACTAAATCAAAAGATAGTATGTGAAATAAAACTGCTAAAAACGCGTATATGTAATTTTCCATGAAAAGCTAGGGGAATTACGTTGAAACTTTCATAGCATCTTTTAAATGATGTTATAGTAAATAAAAAGACACTATGTCCTTCCACGTTCGTCAAATGTTTGAACTTCACTCCCCTATAAATGAAATATTTTTTATTCGGAAATAATGTTTTCCCTAAAATGTCTGAAGAATGTTGGGATTACTATCTTGGAAACTAGAAGAATTATGAGAATAAAACTTTCAGTAATAGATTTTAGTTAAACAGACAATTACCAAATTTAATTTCTATGAGTTTTGTAATGACGCTTGAAGATTTTCAGTATTTAGTGGCGTTTCACTGACTGGTCTGTAGCGACCCTTTAGTCACTGTCAGTTGCCCATACTGACTTGAAACCTGAATGTCTAGAAGTTTCGTATCGTCATTAAATGTCTGAAAGAAGTTCATTATCAATCACTAGAAAAAAATTTTTTAGTGCATTTATTCAGTTATTTTATTAAGCTCATTTAAAATCGGTTGTTCTGTTTCGTTTGTTTCGATATTTGATTTCGTTTGTTTGAGATCAGTTGTTTTTTCCTTTGTTGATGTATTTCATTTTAGTATTTTTATAATCCCCAAATTTGAAGGAAATAAATAAATTATGTACAGAGTTGGAAGAAGGATTGAGGGTCAGAAGCCTACCCAACTTGGAGCCCATTAATGATTCGTAATAAAACTCTGATTCTAGTTTCTCCATAATGTAACCAGTTAATCTCTATAATATGGTTTCGTCCCGCTCCCTGCAGAGGTACGTCTTTTTTGATAATTCCGTTTTGTGGAATAGCAAGGGCTGAGTTTCATAGTATATATTCTGATCTAGTATGTTACTTTGGTACTTTTTATAAAAAAAAAGAAAAGCAAATAAACAACTGTCGTATCGACATTTTAACAGACGAATCAGACGCTTCAAACTGGACTTCAGAAACTCTTCAGCTCTTGTACCACCCTGTACACTTGTACCACCCATTTTACGCGCATCGATTGAGTCAGGAATTTTCGAAACTCATATCCCGGGGTTGGGAAATATAAAACTTAGGGGATAAAGAATTTATTTACTCAGGCAGAAAGGATGGGGTGAATAGGCCTGGAGTAGGGCTTATTTTGAATAAGGAAGCTGCTAAGTCATCTTTACATAGGGAAGCTCATAATAAAAGAGTTCTAGTTGCTCATTTGATGACTAAAAAGTTCAAGGCATCAGTCGTAGTAGTATACGCCCCCGTAAATAGAACTAATGGAGATAGTGGTGACTCGAATGAATGTTAGCCACAACTGTAATAACAAATAGACAGGGTTCAAGGTAGAAATATGATAATTTTATAAGGAAATTCTACCACACAGGTTGGTTGAAATGTGGATAGATAGTATCCTAAAATGGATAAACTTGTCGTAGTAGTAATAATTGTAATGGTAATTGATTATCCAAAAAATCAGAGACAAAATTAATTGTTAGCACACCAAAAGCGTTACTTGCGAGGGTGTACTACTAACAAAAACAGAAATAAAAAAAATATATATATAAAACAAAAAGTATATTCTATAAGAAGTAGGAGGTTGAAACTGTTTACCAAAATATACTTGGATAAATATTTCATACACAATAAAACTACATGATATCATGATCCCGAAGCAAAAATATCAATACATTTATTATCATTTCTAATTCCATCAATATTAGTCAGTTTTAAAGACATGTTTACCAAGCAACCCCAGACGTAACTCAGATTTAAATTGACTAATGGGTAATTCCTTAGTACTTGGGTTAAGCTTATTTCATAGCTTAGCCCCTCTAAATAATTCAAAAAGCAAACCTACTTGAAACTAGGCGAGTAACCTCAATATCTCCTCTTTATGGCATTATTTACTAATAACTTTTAAATGGTACTTAAATGATTAATTTTCAAGGCAAAATTTTTCGAAGGCAAAGAAAACTGTAATTAAATTTGCCAGAATTTGCCAGAATTCCTATGCATTTTTTTACATTTCTTGAATTCTCTTTTCCGTCTCAATTTTACGCGTGGAGTTGTTAAGGGTAATTTCCTGGGTACCGGGATTGAATTGTCTAGAGGACGTATCCGTTGGGAGGATATTCGTGGAGGTGGGGTCATCCGTGGAGGTGGGGTCAGGTGTCCTGGGATTATTTAAAAAAAAACAGAAATTAAATAAAAAAAGCAAGTCTTTTCAACTTGAAGTGAGGAGCAACATTACAACATAAAACGAACAGAAATTATTACGTATATTAAGGCGGTTACCTTCTTCTCAGCACCTCACTCTTTACGCTAAAGTTTGAATTTTGTCCCAATTCTTTAAGAACGAATTTTGAAACACTATGTTCGTTAGTTGCAACAATAATAAGCTTTTTCAAAAAGTACTAAAAAGCTCTAGCGTAAAGAGTGAGGTGTTGAGGAGAAGGCAACCCCCTTCATATACGTAATAATTTCTGTTCGTTTTAAGTTTTAATGTTGCTCCTTACTTCCAGTTGAAAAAACTTGTTTTTTATTATTTAATTATGATATAGTTATAGATTGACTATGATAAGTTTCAGTTATTCTAAAAGAGCATATATATATATATATATATATATATATATATATATATATATATATATATATATATATATATATATATATATATATATATATATATATATATATATATATATATATATATATATATATATATATATATATATATATATATATATATATATATATATATATATATATATATATATATATATATATATATATATATATATATATATATATATATATATATATATATATATTATTTAGCTACATTCTGTCTTTTAGTTACAAAGAAAACCAAGGTATTAGAATTAATTGTTAATCTATATCTAGACATACTCTATCTAGATCTATATCTTGAAAAATATCTAGATAAAATAAGACATAACCAAATATTGGAAACAGATGTGGACCTCCACAGTTAAACTTAAACCACTATTTTTTCATCTTAAGCTTCAGACGTGTCAATATTTGATAAAGTAGATTATCGAAGGGGGGGGGCAACTACCCCCTCCAGAACCCACCCACCCCCCACAGCTAAAAAATTTTTGGCAAAAAAATCTTGTCAAAACTAAGATAAGCCTGAATAATTCAAGCATCCGGAGAAACAGGTCAGTTTTCTTCAACCCTTAACTGGTCTGGTGGGGTAAAAAAATTACCCCAAGTACTTTGCTTTTTTGAGATTTCTCAATAGCCCCTGGGGCTACGGCATCGTGGTTCCGTGTAATCTTCAAATACCCCACGGAGAATCTTTCGTGAGTCAGTCGACCTACTACGGACATCCAGAAAGGAAGTTAGGGGGTCTGGGGTACTTTTTTAACCCATCCGACCACTTGCGTAACATAAAAAACTTAAAACTGTCAGGGTCAAATATTTTGAAAAACGGTTGTTAGAGAGTCTGAATGGCTAACGTTCGATAGGACGTTAAGGATGGAAGTAGTTGCACTACTTCCATCCTTTATCTATACCAATACTGACGGTCTTGCAATCTTTTTAGTAGTATTTTAACGTTTCTGCTGTTCCAAAAGTATTTCTTGCCAAGAAGTTGTATATTTTTACCCTTCTTTGCCTTTCATTCCTTACTTTTGTAGGAAGTCAAGATGAGTAGCCACAAGAAAATAACTGAGGAAGAAGTCAGGGAGCTTCTTGAAAGAGACGATCTATCAGATGAAGACGAAGGTTACCATAGGGATCCTGATTTTCAGTTTGAAGATGACGTCGACGATGTTGTCACAGAATGCGAAACTTACGAAGTGGACGACGCAGAAGGCCGTCAAACTACTTCTTTAGATGCACAGGAACCCCAGACCTCAAGTACGTTAGACGAAGATGAAGTTCCTCTCGCAAGGCGGCGGAAGAAGCCCGTGGATGTGTTTATCGGTAGAGACGGTAAAACAAAATGGTTTAAGCAGCAACCGTCAGCTTCACATACTCACTCTTCCAATATATTATCACAACTACTAGGCGTTCTAGGGCCATCCAGGGTACGACGGGAACTGTCCCCGGAAGAAGCCTGGAACAACCTGTTCACTAAGGAAATGGTCAAGGAAATTGTGAAACATACCAACGAAAAGATTGAGCTCTGTCGAGCCAAGTACAATCTCAGTCAACAGGAAAAGATTTAGTTTACAAAGTCTGCAGACTACATAGAAATGAGAGCCTTTTTCGGTCTGCTATACCTAGCCAGAGTGTTCAAATCCGGAGAAGACACTGAAAGTCTCTTTGCAGCTGACGGGACAGGCCGAGATATATTTAGAGCAACCATGAGTGTCAAAAGCTTTCTGTTCATCAAAGGTTGCTTGCGCTTTGATGATTTTTAGAATCGACAACGTCAAGATCGTTTAGCTCCTATTAGAGATCTGTTTAGTGCTTTGATTACAGAATGCTGCAAGAACTTCACCCTGTCTGAGTATTTGACAATCGAAGAATCGCTCGTTCCCTTCTGGGGTCGATGAGTGTTCAGAATGTACATCCCTTTGAAGCCAGCCAAGTACGGACTGAAAATACAGTGTATGGCTGATGCCCACACCTACTACATATCCAATGCCTTTATATATTGTGGCGAAACCACCCAGATTATAGGCACACAGACGATGTCCATTCCTACACGCACCACTTTGACTCTGACTGTGCCGATCTTGAACACAAAGAGTAACATATCCACGGACAACAGGTACTCCTCGATTCAGTTGGTTGACGAGCTGAACAGAAAGAATACTACATACCTTGGAACTCTCAGGAAGAACAAGCACGAGCTACCAGCAGCGTTTTTCTGCACAAGGATCGTGAGCCTCGGTTCCTCAATCTTGGGCTTTGCTCAGAAGAAGACTATTTTATCGTATGTGCCTAAGAAGAGCAAAGCAGTAGCTTTGATCTCTTTAATGCACAACACAAACACGATAGATGCAAATTCAGGCAAGTCGGAGATAGGGTAAAGGCACCGATGATTCGACAGTGTAATTTTGGAACCACTGTCGAAATTTTCCTACAAAACAGGATAACTCTGCTTAGTCATGACTTGGAACACCATCTCTAGAAGCCTTCGTTATATTTTGACAATGCAAAACGTGGACAATATATCCGATACACTCAGATAAGAAAAGAATATTCTATTCAATTAGTTTCCTGTTTTCGACACAAAATGAGCTCCCAACAATTTTTTAGCTATGTAATGGTCAAACTATCATTACTTGGTTATTTTTTGGGCAAAAAAGTTGGGATCAGCACCAATGCATCAAGATACGTCTGATCTTCTCCAAAATGTAGCCATATTGGCTTTTTCTTGATGAACTTAAATTAAAACGGCAGCTAATATTATATTGACGAAACGATGTTCCAGGTGCCGAATATTCTTGTCTGATGTAGTTGAATACCAGAACAACTAAAAATGTTCCTTCAGCCGAATTCAAATGTAGATTTTGGCTTCTATTACGAGATTCATTTCTTTTTAGAATGTCTTGTAGAAACCTTGTCGAAATTTTCGACAGACAGCAACAAGCCATGTCAAAATATAGGTGACTCTGTCGAAACTCCACTGAACATGTAAAACAGATGAGAAACAATTGGTATCGAAATTCAAGGGTCCTCTGACGAAAACATAGTTGTCAAATTTACGGCTACTTTCTCAACAAAAAGAGATTTTGATTTGATTATTATTTGTAATAATATTTCACAAGAAAAAAAAACATTAACAAAAAGTTTTTTTTCGTAGTTTTACTGATTTGATGCTAGATTTTTCCATCATCTGAGGAGCTGCCGCCTGGCCTCATGCTATGTTCATATTTTTAAGCATTTGAATTGGTTGATCACGGCGCCCTTATTCATTTATCACTGAATAAATTTGAAGTACACCCTCTCTTAGTAAATCTTATAGACGTTTTCTTTCAAATAGATCCCAAGCTGTAAAATACAAAATATTCTCTCTGAGCCCCTCCCTAATTAGCGTAGAATTCCCATCCCACCCAATCCCACCCTAAATGCTAATGAAACATGCTAAATTCCTCATGAAACATGAGGATTCATGTGACTTAAAACATGTTAATTTTAAGTAGAACATGCATATGTCAAGAATTCTAGACTTCCCAGAAAAAGGATAGTCAAAACTAAAATTTTTTTAAAGTGGATTAACTTTGAAATGGCCAAATGTTGACGACACTTTAACTGTGAACAACAAACAAATTTTTGCTGGACCATCAAACCTGAGAGACAGTGGGCTATTCCAGATAGCATTTATAAAGAGACCTATATAACACTATTATATCACACATTGTATTATAGAGACCTAGGTCACACAGTTACAATCCATATGATTATCCAATTTTGTCCCTGTGCTTGAGGCAGTTTTAAAAGTTTTAGCTTCCAATATGTGGATAGTATTTTATACATTTACACATTAAAAAAAAGTTGAAGAGAACCGAAGATATAAAGTAAAAAGAATAGGCATGTCGAATCCACCAGGGTCCGGCCACAAGTATTCCCCAAGTATTTCGACACGTATCGAATTGGGTTCCCACTAACGTTGAAAACAGGTAACATTTTTTTCTGTCAAAGTTGTAGGCAAAAATGCTCCAATTTAAGAAAATCAGAGTTTTATACCCTTTTCTGATAAAACGTCAAACTTCTAATCAAACTGTTAGGTTTGTGGAGATTTTTTCTACATACTGAAATCCTTTTCAAACCAAAAGTCTTTAAATTAAGCCTTCTGGAGTAGAAAAGTGTTTTTTTTTTACAAAAACTGTTGAATCATCGGTACCTTTACCCTAGTCGAATTTTACAACGCAAATAAAACTGACACTGACAGTTTAGATAAAAAATGTGCCAACTACACTACCAGCCGTCGCTGTCAGAGCTGGTCACTTGCAATCTTCTTTGCAATGCATGATATTGCAGGCGTAAACACAGGAGTACTTGTCAATCCAACAAGAAGTCAAGAAAAGGAGATCAAGCACTGACAAATTCTCACACAGTTGGGACTATTTCTTACGAAGCCTAATTTGATTGCTAGAGTATCCACCAACTCTCTTCCTTGAGAAGTTTGAAAGTTAATGCCCAATATTTTTGGAAACGATTCTACATGTAGTTCAGATCCTGAGCTTTCACATTCTGGCCACAAAAATCAACGCTGCAGTCTCTGTCCTTGTTCAACTAACTGAAAGACGACAACAGTCTGCAGTATCTGCAAAAAGGGGTGATTCAAGGACCGCCTCAACAAAGTTTGCCCAGAACGTATCTAGATGATTCATTTTTATGTTAAACATATTGTATTTGATTGTATTTGCTTAAAGCTAAATTATATGTTCCTATCTGAAACAGTTTTTATTTACTAGCGTTTTTAGTTATGGGGAAAATATTTACCCCACCTGACCAGTTACATAACAAAAAAACACCCGACCAGCTAAGGGTTAATATATCTCTGCCTTTATGGTGCTATATGGCTCATTTTTCATTCTTCACAGTCATATTCACTTTATTTGGGAAATTGGGTCCAACTTTGCTATTCCCCAAGGATTTTGACGAAATTACACCACTGGCGTCTTGTAGTTAACATCGCTTAAGACTACCCAAAGGCAGGGAGAAACAGGTTTGGATATGATATTGTTATTGCGTTTTTTACTGGATACACAGCAGGACAAAAAAGGGCAATATAATTGTTAATTTCACTCATTAATTTCGCTTTAAAGTGTTTATGATAGTTTTTCCGGCGCCGTTTGGTATATTGGGTGATTTCCTTCTTTTTAGCATGAAATGTCCAAATGTTGGAATATTACCTGAAATAAAATTATTAGTGCGGTTAAAGACTGTAGACTATCTTTAGCCGCACAAAGAATTTTATTTCAGGTAATATTCCAATATTTACAAATTTTTATTACCTCTACTTTAATACACTTTATCGTTCTGATACGCTTTGTTAAGTCACATGACCTTTTAGCCCCAAGACACACTTGGCGTTATTTACAAACCGTATGTTTTAACAGGGGTTTTTAGGGGTGTATAGGATAGCATTGCAAAGGACAAATTAGGGGTGAAAAAAAAGTTTGATAAACCAAACGTCAATGGCAGCAATGCAGCCATCAACTATAAACAAACAGGAAAATGAACGACAGTTTATTTTAACGCCCAAGGCATGATTGAAGAGGAATGAAATCGAAGGGGACACGTTTGACAGTTTTTATTTCTTTTTCTCCTTTGCAGAGGACATATCATAAAAATAAACAAATTGGAAATCATAAATGATTTTTTTCCTGGGAAGGGAGGGAATGATAGTAAAAAAAAGAAAATGCTAGATAATTTGATTAGTCCAGAAATTTGAAGTGTCAGGGGATTGGGCCCAAATTAGTTCCTGCCTTTGAACCTAAGCAAATCAAAGCATATATATTATAAATTAGCAGTCTTTTAACAAAGCTTGAATTTTTTTACGTTAAAAAATTTCTACCTTTTGGATTTAAAAAAAGAAGAGGAGGGGTATTACCTTTTTCAGTCTAGAAAAATCAAAATATTCAAAAATTTTCATTATAGGCTGAAAAAATGATAATACAAAAAGCTCAACTGGTCTTCTTGCTAAAGAGCAACTTTAAAACAGAAATTTTACCTTATATTTCCTAGAGAGTAAATTATTTTACATATTTCATTATATTTTACCTATTTTACTGAACAGGTTTTTATTTTATGTAAATTTTACAACAGTTGTTTAAGCAAGTCATTGCTGTTATTTTCTATATTCTAATCAAAATAAATAAAAAAAGGAAAAAACGAACAGCATATATTGCTTCCCCTTACTTTTTAATTAAACAAGGAAAGACTAACCTGAAAATTTTAAGCTTGCGTTTGGCTTTCTCTCTGTTCTTTCCCAAATCTGATTCCCAATGAGCTTAAAAAAAGAAAAACTACACACGAAAATATGGACAAATCTTTAGAGTTGGGATTGACTGGAATATCAAGCATGTATCCACACATCTTCTATCAGAGCTAATCCTGTTATTACAGATGTCAATTCAATTGCTATTATTAAAAAAAAACAAAATAAAAACCACAACCCCAAAACTACCAGGCAAAAGGTAACTTCATATATGCAAATTCCACTTCAGGTTAAGTAGAGTAAAAGAACATACTTGGAATTTCAATTTGAACAATATGAAGAGCCCAACATACTTACACAAAGGTTTGAATAAACCTATTAGCTTTAAAAATAAGAGGTTCAAAATAAGAAAAAAAAAATAGACTGATAAGAAATATATATAAAAACATTAATAAATATTATCATCAGTATTAATATTTCAAATATTAATAAAAATAAGAATATTCAAGTAGTCTATAGACATCATGTTTTAAGCTGAGAGAAAAATAAACATACAGTTTTCACTTGTACAAAGACAACAGCAGCACCTTGCATAGAAAACAAAAAGAAATACCATATTTACAATAATAATACTGGGAGTGCCAACCCACTTAAAACTATTGTCACGATTTGTTCCTTACTTGCAGTTCATTAGCACAAACTATTTGATGAATAACCTAGAGTTAGGTGTTTTACGTTTTCATGGAAATCTACAACAAAAAAGAGAAAAACATTATCATTCAGAAAATACACTTAGCTGTTTCAGAGATAATCTGATATGTCTTTTTGGCAACTTGGATGCCCACAGTGTTTTTTTTATTTAATTGATTATCCTCTTCAACATGCCCATAAAGATTCAACTTAATACCCTTAACTATTTCTGAGATATTGCATACATGCCCTTTTAACAATCTGGATTCATATAGTCTATTTGATTTAGTTTAATATCTTCCTTATTATCCCCTGAAAAAAATCAAATTACTGTGCTTACTTGGATAACAATTACCCTTACCCAAATGCAAAAAGTGCCATTTGACTTAGTTTGCCATCCCCAACATCATGCTCTATAAGTCCTAATGTAATACCCTTAGCTATTCCCAGGATATTGCAAAAACACCCTTTTGACCATTTGGTTGTGTCATAATTTCTTTTAATTTAGCTGTATATCCATCCCACAAAACTTTGCCTGATAATTTCAACTTAAAGCTCTATTCGACTCCTGAGCAATTGCATTTGCAAGATTATGACAGCCAGGATTCACTTAAACTCCTTTGATTTATTCAATATATTTGGGTGGAGTAATAGGAGTAGAAATAACAATAGCCTCAGTTGCAAATAGCATCACTCACAGTCATGAGTAGTCACAGCCTTGATCAAAATCAGTTTCAATCGTAGTCATCAGTAGTTGCTGTCTTAATCAAATTAGTAACAGTTGCAGCTGCAAGTAACTGCAGCCACAGTTAAAATTAGTCAAAGTTGTAATTAGTCGCAGAGACCTAAATATTGAAAATCATAAGAAACTGCAGCTGCAAGTAGTAAAAGTTACAATTAGCCATTGTTGCAATGGAAAGTAGTAGCAGGTACAGTCGAAAGTAGTCATAACCACAAGAAGTTGCAGTTGAAAGAAGACGCAAAGGAGTCGAAGTTGCAAGCAGTAGCAGCTGCATTCACAAGAAGTCGCTAGTTACTTTTAATTTCAATTCCCAATTGAATGAGGCAATTCCAAAGTTCCTAAAACTAGTTACAAATGCATTGGCCTGGAAAAAACTGCATAAAGCCCACTTTTCCCTTTACTAAGGCAGCACTAAAAAGCTAAAAAGCAATATAAGAAAACAAATGCTTACTTTTTTCACTGCCATTATCAAAATATTCTCCATCAACTTCAAACTGACTAGAACTATTGTTCTGCCTTTGTCAACACCTACAGCAAATTCATCTTTGACTAGCTGGAAAAAAACCATCCAAATAAAAACTAACGTTATCAAAGGATAGCATCATTGTTGATTTTGAATTAAAATCAACTTGATGGACTGTGATGAAAATCTTCAGAGCCATGGCAAATTGAAGTAAAGCACAGAAGGTCTGATTGAGAGGCAAAGCTAACATAGAATAGTCAGATTTTTTCAGAATTGTATAAAAATGGTGTAGCGATGAAAATTAGTATTTGTAGCGATGAAAGCTTTAGGGTCGTGGTTATAAATATTGACCGCGTCAAATGTAATATCGTACCTTAAAAGCTGAGAACTTACACTTTATGTGTTCTCCGACAGCGCCGCTTATAGCGCTAAAGATTGTGTCAACTAGGCTAGCGCCGCTCTCAATTAATGGGAGAAAATTGAATATGTAGACATATAAATGTGGCCTCTTTTTTGTCGAGCTATCTGGAGATCCGATTCCCCGGGAGCATTCACCTTGGAGACATACGAACTAATTACCTATTATCAGACTGGATACAGAAATACAAAATGAAATAAACACAGATAAAAAAGGCAATAGATTAATTGACTTACATACTTAGGTGCACAGCAATGGGTCACTTCAAATGACAATAACGTTGACCAAGATGAAAGAGTTTAAGACTTCTATCAGAATGGTCCTGCTTCAACTTTACGATTAATCTCAAAAAGCACACCTACCCTACTATCAAACGCAGTTATTTCGTCCTGCGCTGTAAGGACTGACTCATAATTGGCCCGAGTGGTTCAAGGATGCGAACCTTTCGTCCAATAAATTCTTTTAAATATTTTTGATGATTCAAGCGTTCACACGGTTTTTGCCTTTTAAACTTCCTTAGAAATATTGTACGTAGCATATTTTTTATTTCTCACTCTCTTAGCGAAATCTTTAGCCTGGATAGCGCCGTTCTCTGATTGGGGTGACTGCACTTTTTCTCTTTGCTGATTAAGGACTTCATTTTTGAAACTAGGTATAACTTAATTATAGGAAATCGGAATTATCTTTAGAAAGAAGGAACTTTATTTTGGTATTTTAAATACATAGCATTTTACTCATGGTACATATCACCCTCCCCATTAATGACGTTCCGTCATTAGCAAGTGCTCCCCTTTGGGGTTTTAAAATATTTGCCATTTATTAACTATTTCTTCTACATAATAATTTTATATTTATATTAAGGCTTAATCCGGAGCGCTCAAAATTTTTCCTTTTGCCTTTTTTATTTTATTCTACATCCCTCTCTAAAATTCATCTACCGGACTAAGATTATTCATGGTTATAGGCTAGCTACTATACTAAAGATTTTTTTTAATTCAATTTTTACAGGGCTTTTTTTTATTTTGCTGTCTATATGGCACACTACTTTCTATCTACGCTACATTAAATGAATATCTCGACAACGCTACACATAACTATCTGGACATCTAACACTACGTACAGAAACGATTTAAAACTCACAATATTGGGTTTACCATATTCACTGGTAACATTAAAACACTTTCACTATTGGGATTTTTGAATTATCAAAGTTATTTGGAAGTAACACATGTAGATTCACATCTATTCATCACCTTCGAGTCCTTAGTGTACTACACCCTTCTGTTGTAAATTATTGTCCTTCACTCTTTTTGTCTTGGCAAAAATGTTGAAGCATTTACGTTATGGTTTCTTCATGGAACAGTTCGAGCCTGACTGTCTTCAAACGACAATTTTTCTCTAATAGTCAATTGGAAATGAAGCTTCCCACTACAGGTGTTGGTGTTTTTCTTCTCAGCATATTATTTTTAGGATTTTTTCAGCCACATAGAGATTGTATTCTCGTGAAAAATTGTTCGTTTGTGCCTTTTATAAAATTGTTAGCTCATGGCTTGCGTCGATTAGCCTTTGCGGTGATGCCTAAGATAATCACGGAGTAATTGAAGTTTGGATTTGGAATGGGTTTTTATCAAACTATAGTGATTCTCTTAACATATTGTCTTTAACTTGAACTTCAAACATCTTCAAATATCGTTTAGCTTCCAATATTGTTAAATATTGTTTATCTTGTATTAATCGATAGAGTTCTCAGAATTAAACTCCAAATTGTCTTTAACTTCAGCTTCAAATATCTTCAAATGTCTTTAAATATCATTTAGCTTCAAATATTGTTAAATATCGTTTATCTTGTACTGATCGATGGGGTTCTCAGAATTAGACTTCAAATTGTCTCTAACTTCAGCTTCGAATATCTTCAAATATCTTTAAATATCATTTAACTTCAAATAACGTTTATCTTGTATTGATCGATGGGGTTCTCAGAATTAAACTTCAAATTGGCTCTAACTTCAGCTTCAAATATCTTCAAATATCTTTAAATATCATTTAACTTCAAATATCGTAAAATATCGTTTATCTTGTATTGATCGATGGGGTTCTCAGTATATTCTCAGTTTTGTAATATTTTCGCGTACATCTAATTACTACCCATGGATCCAAGAAGTGAGTTACCTGGAAGGTAAAGTTAAGCGTGATCAGTGTGTTAGATATTTGGGTATTATGCTAGATGAAACACTATCTTTTAGGAAACATGTTGAAAAGGTGTCAGGAATCCTGTGCCGTAATCTGGGAATACTGCGTAAATTGAAACATGTATTACCCCCTTCTGTTCTTCGCACTTTGTATTTTTCTATTATACATCCACATATATTGTATTGCTCATCTATTTGGCTGAGTACGTTTCCATCAATTACTAATCGAGTTCGAGTGATCCAAAATAATGGAATCCGTGTGTTGACTGGTAAATCAAATCTTGTATCCGTTAGAGCTACCTATATTGATGTAAAAGTATTACCTGCTGCAGGCCTTAGAGATTTTTATAGCCTTCAATTTATGTTCAAATATAATAATGAATTATTACCGTCTTGCTTTTCAGGAATGCTAAAAGCTAGATCTTCGATTCATGATCATGAAACTCGCCAAAGGGAAAATTTACATGCCCCGCTCGTGGTGTCTGCCAGGTCGACATTCTCGCCTATTTATAGGGGATTAAAGTTGTGGAATGGGGTTAATAAAGAGTTAAGAGAAATAGGGGATCTGAAGGAATTTAAAAATAAAATAAAAGGAATGTTATATGAGAAATATGATTTTTAAATTTTTTTGTTTTTTTTTTTTTTTTTATGTTTTTATTTTTATGTACCTGGAGGACAAGTATGGTGATTTTGTGATTGGTGGTAGGAACTGCGTGCGAAGGGGAATGATTTTTTCTTTTATTTTATTTTTTTTTTTAGGCCTAGGTTGTATATTTCTGTTGTGAATATGAAATTTTGATATATGCCTACCCTTAGGACAACCTGACCCCAGGTTCTTGGGTCGGTAGTGAGTAAAATGTATTGTCCTTGTGTGTGTTAATAAATTACTATTACTATTTATTAAACTTCAAATATAGTGTAACCTGATACATAATATGTTTCCGGGTCGAAAAAAAAACGGTTGAAGGTTACCGTTGTTTTCTTAGACGCAGCTGATATGAAAAATTCCAGGGGTTTAAGGTGAGTCCTCTTCGGTGGTGGAGAAGTGATAACCGCAGATGTTAATGGGTCGGATCTCTACTGGGCAGCTCGTTGTAATGCTCAATAACCAATTTGCCATTTACTGCCTGTAATATAAATAACGAGGCAGAATCACGCGTTCTTTAAAGTAAACACTCATAGTACAAATTAGTCACGTATTAATTGGGTACATTAATTTCTAAGCTATGAGACAGAATTAAATAAATACAATAATATTAGTACTCAAAACGAAAATTTTTTTTTTTGGTTATAATAAAACGACATAATTCCCATTGGGAAATCTAAAACAGAGATGTCTTCAAATTTGTTTTGAGAACGGAAACATCGATAAAGGGCTTATATAATTTTTCAATACTTATTAAATAAACATAATTTACCCTACGTTATTAAGTTTGAGGTCTAATTTTACAACATATTTCATGTCTGCATTGTTCACGCAAGTCCGTGCTGTTGAAGAAACGCATGTTGTAGCGTCGTAACCACACGGTTTTACGTAGAAGATACTACAATGAGGGAACAAGACATAACAAGGACGAGTGGAGACCTCTATACCCACTCGTTTTCTGATGTCTTCCCTATTTCTTGGCTTAGACGTTCTCATGGGGCTCTGGGTTTAACCTCTGCATTTCAGCTGTTTCCCCGTGTTCTTCTTTTGGTTTTCGTCTTCTTAGTCTTAGGATTATTCCGTAATTAAAAGTCAATAGGGTTCTTATGGTCAGGGAGGTTGCGAATACGAAACATACGGCCAATAGTATGTTCCACCTGAAATTGTTTGAGGACCATCCGTATCTATTATTTAAATAAGTTAATCTCTGGTGTTCATTTGTAAATAGGTGAATTTGGTAATCTAATGCTTCTCTTATTTTTGTAAGCCTTATTGTCCCTTTATTCTTTTCTATTTTTGACCATATCGAGGTTTTTATTTCCTCGTTTTCTATATTTGGAATAGTGTACGACAGGTTGATCGCCTTGAAGTTAGTTATTTTGGGACTTATTAAGTGGTATTTAACGGGCTCGTGGTAATTAACGGCGTTCGGACGGTTGAACTCTTTAGTTACGAGTCGACACCCTTGTTTTATGGTTATCGTACCCACATTTTGTAACAGTAATTCTGTTTTGTAACTTGGGTCTATTCTTTCTGTATTATTGTAACAAGACAAAGTTCCAACAGTTTCTCTTGGAACAGAGAATCGTGATAGTGTTCATACGTATGAACAGGATCAGCTCATAATTAAACGCTTCTGTACTGGTAGTTTTTTTTTTTTGATTTTATAAAGCTGCCAGATAGAAGGGTATAGCCTACTGAATTGCATAGTTTAAAAACTAAACTTCTTTTCAAAATACCCGACGCTCCGAATTATTCGTGTTTACTTCAGCTAATAAAAACAAATTTGCTCTATCAAAATATACTGAAAACTGACTGAAATTTGAACGGGTATAATGGGGGTGAAGAAATATAGGTTTCAAGAGGAAATCTCTTTAGTAGTCACTATATCAGAATTGGATAATTTAATATACATGTTGCTCAAATGAATTTCGCATAAACTAAAAAAAAGGGAGAAACAGGAAAAAATTGACAAAAATAAAGTTTTTCACTAAATGAAGCACAATCTTTTCAAGTTAAACATAGACCTTAGTCTAACTTAAATGAATTATCAGGTTCTAATTAGTTTAATTGAGATAATTGAATTTTAATTAATAATTTATTGAGAAATTATATTTTAATAAATAATTAAAGTAAAAAATTGAGTACGAATTGATTACTAGAATAATTAAATAAGAATTTGACTGATATTTTAAGCAAGAAAAATGAACAAAACGGCAAGTAAAAAAGGATACACACTAAAAACCTAAAAATCAGAGCAAAACACGATTCAGATCAAGCTCTAGCTATGAATAGTGTCCAATTATCGAATTTTTAAGTCAAGTTAGGAATATTTGATTTACTTTTGATTAATTTTCATCATAGTTTAAATTTTTTTTTCGATCTTCACGTGGAAGGCAATATCATACAAATGAACTTAAGAAAGGAGTAGATACCAAAGCAGTACTGCAAAACATACACAAAGAGCCCTGCCTTAATGAGTTTAATAATGGTTGTAGGGATTCTACATCTTAGAAAGCTCTTATGCCCATTGTAGAGAGGAGATTTCACCTCGACTTAATCCATGTATAAGACCATTAGTAAAGATATCACTGTCATCACCTTGCAGTCTTCTTATTGGTAGAAATTAAACGATTAGTAAAAAAAGATTTTTTTTTTTTGATGACATCAATCTTGGTTAGGACATGGGTCGATTTTTCATAGAAAATCCGAGGAGACCTGAATTAGTATAGGTAAGATATAACGTGACTGACGTGCGAAAATATGTCACAAAAATTAGAGCAAACTATATGTCATGGATAAACCAATGAAATTAAAGAACATTTTTGTCACAGAACTAAAGAACAGCGATCTCTCTGTTATTGTACACGTCATAGATATAAACTAATGAAATTAAATTTTTCGCCAAGGAGCTAAAGACATTAATGCCTTTGTTTCTCTTTGAAAGTAATGTTGAACACAGAGCTGTAGGACAGCATACGTCATAGATATAATATAATGAAATTAAAAAGTTGTGTGTTTTTTTTTGTGTTTTTTTTTTCGCCTCGGAGCTATAAGAGAGTAAACTCTCTGTTTGTCTTTCAAAGCATTCTGATCCAAAAACCGAAAACTTAGCTCACTGAAGTTTCTATTAAACCTTTAAGTATTGCTTTGACTGGCCCTGATTGGCATAAAAAATACTGATTTTTTACACTTGAAGGATTGAAAAATATCCCTTCCTACGGTCGTTTACAAACAAAAGAAATTACAAAAAACAATCAGGGACCTTGAGTTCCTTCCCAGGTTTACCAGAAGGCGTGGTACAGCACCATTTGTATGTCTTAGTCAACCCCGAGCTTCCTACCCTTGGTTATTTTCTATTCCAACCCTTCTATTATCATTTGAAAGGGCATAGGAGTAATACTAACAAAAATAAGACATCTAAAACTTAATCAAATCCTTAGTAACATAGACTAATTTAGTCTAAGGTGCGCAAAATATAGCAAACAAGGATGCTTGTTGTAACAAAACATTGAACGTAGATTTAATTAAACTGAAGTACTAAGGTATGTCTTGTGTCTAGCTACAAAAATAAAACCTACATATGCTCATTCTCTCTCGCTCTTAAATAAATAGAAAAACATGAAAAGAAAAATTGGCATTTTTAAATAAGCAGTTTTTAAGAACAATAAACAGACTTTTGACGACCTTTCTTAATTGTGTTGAATGGTATCTGTTTATAAAAAAAGCATTAAGTTAAGTCTGATATTTGCCATCATTACATATAACCCATAAAATTAATAAGTGCAAATAACGCGGATATTTATTCACTAGGGGACCTAACGTGTGCGAGGGGAGTCGACCCCAGCAATACAAATGACACTCGACCAAAAAAAATACATTCATGTATTTTTAATTATTCTTTGTAAACAAGCATGAACACTGGCTTGTTTTAAATCTACATGGCTCTAAAGCAGCCATGGTTTAAAATTCAAATTTGAATTTCTTGTGACTCATCTTGCAGAGCTAAATCAGAATTTGAATTTTTTTTCTAACACCATCATTCAGATGAAGGTCATCTGTGTAGGTAAAGGAGACCCTTTTAAGACCTATCCCCATGCCTCAATTTTCTGTGATTAACGGTTTCCTTCGCCAAATTTCTCGCCTTATGCAGAGTTCCAGTCACAGCTGGGTAACAACTTTTTTTTTTGCTTCCTTCGCCGACTTTTGCTAAGCTTCCTATTGGATGTGTGCTTATGCCGCTGCCGCCAATGTTCGTAGTGCTAGATACCGCTGGCACCACTTATTGGGGTGTATGTGCGGGGTCACCACTTTTAAAGGCAAAAATGGCGCAAACAGGTAGCGATGCCACTTACTCGAATGACGAAAATATATTGCTATTCCACTTACCCGGATGACGCAAAAAGATTGCTATGCCACTTACTCGAAGGACGAAAAAACATTGCGATGGCACTTACTCGAATAACACAAAAAGATTGCTATGGCACTTATTCGAATGACGCAAAAAGATTGCTATACCACTTACTCGAATGACGCAAAAAGATTGCTATGCCACTTACTCGAATGACGCAAAAAGATTGCTAAGCCACTTACTCGAATGACGCAAAAAGACTGCTATGCGACTTACTCGAAGGGGAGAACCCCTTGTCGGCCCAAATTTTAGTGAGATTCCCGCTCTTACCCCAACGGTTCTGCAAATATCGGGTTTGGTACTACCCTATTTACAGTATACCCTGTCCCAGGATATGATAACGTGATCGAGTGGTCAAATGGCCACTTTCTAAAGCCAAATGTACCCGCCTTGGGTTACGGCTAGAAAACCTCTACTCTCTCCTTGGAGGTAACAACCCTCCCTGTAAATATAATAATGACGGTGCCTTGTAGCTCTAATCCTACCCTGCCTGGGTTACGGAAAATACTACACAGTTTGTAGAAAATACCTTACTTGTATTCTTCCAAAAGGGTCACAAATACCACAAAAAATATATATATCCCCGACTGGGGTCAGAATGCAGACTAAAACATAATAATAATTTGTACAGCACTGTTTGTATGGGTTGACCGCCAATTTGCCCAGCCAATCAGCTACCTCCTCATTCAAACCCAATTTTACCTCTTAGATTTATCTTTCAATGACTCCCAACCAGGAAGAATAAAAATAACCTTGCTTCACAGCTTACCTATTGCAAAACCACTATCGCTTAGTAACGGGAATTTAACCTATCTTTTTGAAATTATACTATAAGCAAATGTAATTAAAGAAACGAAAATAGGTCATTTATCTGAAAGGAAAAGAAACAGGGGTGGAACCCCAACACTTCCTTTGCTAAATTGTAGCAGTGTTATCCTTGAACAATAAGTTTATAGCCTGTACCTGTAGTAAGGCTGAATTAGGACCCCATTTGCTACTATTATGTCTAAAATTCTTCTGTTTCTACCAATGTTCCATCGGTCCAGCAAGATTTTGTTATTCTTTACGAATTATCTTTTATTTTATTCTTTCAATTCACGGTACAGATACTTTATTATTTAGTAATTTACGGCACTACTACACTGCATTTATTACTAACGCTAAAAAAGCTACTAATTACACTTGCTTCTACTTGTTAAAAACTGAATACTATTTTTCTTTCTTTCATTTTACAATTCTTCATTGAGCCTTTTCTCCATTTTTTCTATTTTACCCAACTCTTTGAGGGGATAAAAATTTATTTCTAGTAGCCAAAGTTAAAGCAAAGCTGCTCGAAGTTTTGCTAATTCGAGCGCCGCTAAAAGCAAAGTCCATTTACCTTTCTCTTTTGACAAAGCCATTTATGTTTCAATATACAATTTTTATTTAGTCTACTCGACCCAGTTTTCCCAACTTCCACCAGTTAAAACTTAAAGAAAATAAAAATATAGTATATATGTATACAAGCATTGAATCGACTCAAAATAAATTTATTTTTTCACTTAGCCTATTTTGGGGTAGGATATTATCTCCTATGAGATATCTAAAGGGTTTCCCTGTAGTAGCTTAGCGGCAATAGGCCTAATCACTTTACTTATATGTCTGTATTGCTCTAATAATTAAATTTAAATTTCAAAGTTTTTATAGCCTAATTAGTTTGCAGTTTTCCTCCAATTTCCGACCGCGCCATTTGTAGCGATGAAAATTAGTAATTGTAGCGATGAAAGCTGTAGGGTCGTGGTTATAAATATTGACCACGTCAAATGTAATATCGTACCTTAAAAGCTGAGAACTTACACTTTATGCGTTCTCCGACAGCGCCGCTTATAGCGCTAAAGATTGTGTCAACTAGGCTAGCGCCGTTCTCAATTAATGGGAGAAAATTGAATATGTAGACATATAAATGTGGCCTCTTTTTTCTCGAGCTATCTGGAGATCCGATTCCCCGGGAGCATTCACCTTGGAGACATACGAACTAACTATCTATTATCAGACTAGATTCAGACATATAAAATGGAATAAACACAGATAAAAAAGGCAGTAGATTTATTGACTTACATATTTAGGTGCACAGCAATGGGTCACTTCAAATGACAATAATGTTGACCAAGATGAAAGAGTTTAAGACTTCTATCAGAATGGTCCTGCTTCAACTTTACGAGTAATCTCAAAAAGCACACCTACCCTACTATCAAACGCAGTTATTTCGTCCTGCGCTGTAAGGACTGACTCATAATTTGCCTGAGTGGTTCAAGGATGCGAACCTTTTGTCCAATAAATTCTTTTAAATATTTTTGATGATTCAAGCGTTCACACGGTTTTTGCCATTTAAACTTCCTTAGAAATATTGTACGTAGCATATTTTTTATTTCTCGCTCTCTTAGCGAAATCTTAAGCCTGGACAGTGCCGTTATTTGCCTGGGATGATTGCCCTTTTTCTCTTTGCTGATTAATGAATTCATTTTTGAAACTAGGTTTAATTTAATTATAGGAAATCGGAATTATCTTTAGAAAGAAGGAACTTTATTTTGGTATTTTAAATACATCGCATTTTACTCATGGTACAATGGTATCATTTTACTTATTGACAGATAGTCTATCATCTATCCTAAACTATATTTAATATTCTATCCAAAGTAGATAGTTTAAAAACTGATAGATGAACATTATGACACAATTGAGGCTACTTTCTATAGACCTTACTTGACCCTGTTCAGAAGAATACATACACATTCTTATAGCTCAGTAGTTTTTATTAGGTTACAAAATATATAATATGAATATCTTTTTTAAATTGATTACTGTGGATGAAACTCATTATTCCAGGGAAATACTTGATGTGTGATGTGATGTATACTAGAGCAAATTTTTCAGGACACATCTCCCACAAAGATATGAATACAAAATTTAGCCTAATCCTTCTCTTAGCATGTTCAAGGGTGTGAAATCATAATGCTTTCAAAAATATAAAAAAGGACAAAAAATGTTACACATGGTCAGGGCCTTTACAAACAGAAAACATTTAAGGCCCTTTTCACTTCTTAAATAAACAA
Source organism: Artemia sp. Qi Xiang Cuo (assembly GCF_049724085.1). NCBI lineage: Eukaryota > Metazoa > Arthropoda > Branchiopoda > Anostraca > Artemiidae > Artemia > Artemia sp. Qi Xiang Cuo. The sequence goes on along the minus strand of NC_142806.1, from coordinate 54,192,241 downwards.
GGGGAAACAGTGACCTGACAACATAGTTTCCTTAAAATTTTAACCTATGTGGCAGAGAGATCTTCTGGTAGAATTCTGACAGGACTGGAAAAAGGCCACACCCTTAACTATAGCATACAGTACATTTGTGAACTTAAAACAGTCTCTAAAGGAGTTAACATTGCAAACTTATCAAGGCTCGCTAAATTTAAAAATCAGGAGTCTAAAATGGGAGCTTTTTTACCTTGGATTTGTTTTGAAAAAATGTTCTGGATTTGTTTGTTTTCCCCAAAATGTTTAAACAGATTGTGTATAAAGATGTTTGGCAATACCTATTTCCATTAACCATTAGTTTATCTTGTGATGAAAAAAACATTGAAAGAATTTTCTTCACTCAAACCTAATGTGTGAGAACCCTAACCTTACATTTTACATCTCAGGTCATTTCTCAATATATAGAGGTACATTATATTCAAATAAATGGTCTAAGGAATTTAATTTAAATATTCTTAAACTTCTTTATCACTGTCTGGTAGGGGTGAAGAAAAAAGTTAAGTTGAAGCAGTTTTGTCAGAGATTGAGGAGTAGAGTGGAAGCCTATTGGCACTTTGAACTAAACAAAACCAAAATGTGGGAAAAAAGGAATGTCAGATCAAAGAAGAAAATCTTAGTAGCAAGATCCGACTTTGTGCTTTGTAATTTTTAACTGTTAAGTTAACAAATTTCTAGCCAAAGGTACTTTTCAGAAGGGAATGGAGATTCTAGTGTCTAGGTATTACACAAACATCACATTACCTTTGGACTTCGACCTTGGCTAGTTTCTTCTTGAAATTGAAATAAAATTATATAAATATCCATCCTTATGTCACTTGACTTTGAATAAAGTGAACTTCAATAAAATAAACTTACCAGTGGGTTACATGCAGGAATGTCTGTTTGATAAACAGAGGAACTACTTTCAGCAGGATAGTTTACCGACTTATTATTCGAGGTATCTCCTACAGGAGGTTCTAGATTACTAAAAGAATCTTCAGCCAAGAAGTTGTCTTGAAAGGTTGTATCAACTCTGTAACTCTTTACAGCAGGTTTGGTAATTTGAGTACTTTGAGAAAGATAGCTAGGCTTCTGTATCTGGTTAACTGTCTTGTTGGAATAAGCAAGACCTTTAACTTTAAGCATTTCAGCCACTTTTATTAATGAACTAGTTTGAGCTTGTGGAACAGTCACTTCACCTGTACACATAAAATTCACCAAAGTTAGCAGATCATGAAATTCCACATCCTTTAGAATAATAATAGGATGAGGGTGTGTAATCTCTAGACGCAGTGTTTCAAAGTAGGAACTACAAGCTGAGAGAACAATTCTATGACATTTTATGCTTTGACTGTTACATGATATGGCGACATCTGTGAAATTTTCACTGTTTAATAGAGGTATCAAAGCTCCATGAAATACATCCAGGTAGATGTCCCACTTTAAACAAAATTGTTTTTGCTCCATTTCAAAAATAGTGACTAAATTGTTGAATGGCACAAACTTGCTGAAATAGATCAAAATATACAAATAAATATTCCAAATCACCAGCATTATAGGCCTAGGGCCTAGGAACTAAAGGTGACATTAAGAAAGTACTCTATAATTAGAAATTAAAGAGCAACTCAGTGCATGTATTTTTCTTTCAAAGCTTTAACATTCTATTACAATTTATGGTAAAATTCTACTTTAGCTACTTTTGACTATCTTGGAAAGGGGTTAGGTTAAGAAAATGAAACTTTCAGGGATGGGCCTACAGACTAAAGTATGTCCTGCGAAGATATTTTGAAGTAACTACCCCCACTACTTCTCCCTCTAGAGGGTCCTGACCTTTGATGACCTTTAAAAATAAGTGAGTTATAGAAGTGAAACCTTGCAAAATAGATCTTCTGCTTAAATGAAGTACAACAAAATTGTTTTCAGATTTACAAATTTGCTCAATCCTAATTTATAAGGCTTTAAAGATATGCAAAAACATTTCCTAAATTTTGGAAATAAACTATTTATATGGCTTAAAATTGTGCTCAAATAACTGAAATTGTATTTTCAGAGCTAAAGTCAGAGAAAAAGAAACTGATAACTGAAAATTAAGGTAAAATGTTGTTTTGTCAAAGTTTCCATGGGTATAAACCTGTCATGTAGACAAATTTCAGGACCCTCTAGAGGGAGAAGGAGTGGAGGTAGGTACTTCAAAATAACTTCCCGGGACATACTTTAGCCTGTAGACCCATCCCTGAAAGCTTCATTTTTCTAACCTAACCCCATTCCAAGATAGCAAAAAGTAGCTAAAGTAGAATTTTACCCAATTTATAAAAATACCTAGCTTGATAGCCTAGGCCAATAATTTTCTTGCTATAGCCTAAATATTGAACAATAGGCTATGCTTTCCTAGTCTAATTTCAAGGATTTTTAAATCAACATAATACAATTTAGTTTTTGAGTTAAACCCTGGGGTGTAGCTGATGAAGTCGAAAGGATTACATTACAAAGAAGATTTGTAGTTCATTTTGATCAAAAAAACCCATGTGACATTGTGAAATTTGAATTGTGGATAATTGCCTCAAATTGATTATTAAAGACACTTTTCCAAATCTAATATATTATTTTCCTGATTAATAGACCCTAAGGTGTTATATTATAGTTACTCACCTTGGTGTTTTAATTTCCTTGTGCATTTTATAACTGGTAATATACGATGATGATGATGATGAACGAATTAAAGACCCCTCTTGACAGCTCGGTCACTTGGGTCTTCTTTCAATAAATCTGGATCCCACATTAGTTAGTCAATCATCAATAATCTGCTCTGTCACATTAATTAATCATAATTATTCTTCCCATCACATTGTCCTATCTCTCCCAATGGCAGTTATAAACTGTACAGCCAGCTTTAGAATTTGTATATTGTCACTACCATTTACAAATCCTCCCAAAATCAAATTTACACTCAACTGTTTTCTTCTTTCATGAAAAAAGGCCTTGATATGCTGTCTTTTGAGAGTGTACTTATCACAATCTATAAGAAGATGTACCAGGCTTTCTTCTTTGTCACAAAACTCACAGTTACTTGACTCTCCATAAAACTTTGCCCTGTATAATTTTGTATCTGCATGGCCTGATCTAAGACGAAATGCTAATCTTCCCTCTTTCCTACTTAATCCTTGGTACACATGCCTCTCAAACTTTCTTGCTACTTTTCGGGTAACAAACCAATTTCCGGATTGATTTCTGTTATCCTCAAAATCATACGTTCTTACTGATTGTATCAATTGATCTATTTGCATTGCAGATCTAGGAGTTGAGCCACTAGTAAATACATTTATTGTTTCGCATGCCATTTTAGCAACTGTGTCGGCACTCTCATTCCCCAAAATCTGAACATGGGCTGGGATCCACTGAAGACATATGTTTGCTGTTGACATAAATGATACTATTTCCGTGTAGCACAATACATCTTCTCTTGAAATTTTCCCATTATGATCAAAATTGGCGAGTGCCTCCAATGCACTTTTTGAATCTGACAACAATACAATGTTTCTTTGGTTGCTAAGATTTTCTTTGGCAAATACAATTGCTTCCTTTATGGCTATTACTTCAGCCTGGAAGATTGTTGCCTCTGGATGCAGTTTAAATGACTTTGACACTTGTATCAATGGAATGACAAAGGCAGCCCCTACTGCAGAAATTAGGTTACTTTTCTTAGATCCGTCTGTATAAATATCAAGGAATCCCCTGTATTTCTCTGCCATCATTAATTTAAAGTTTATCCTGGAATCATGGTATCCATTCGTTTCAAACTTAAGATTGCACTGTAGCTTAATTGTCTCCCGAGGAGCAGGTAATGCAATTTCTGGAACTTTTAACATATCTGTCATTTTTAGTGTCACTCCAAACTGTTCACTGATACGGCAAGACATTTCAAAGATATTTTCCTGGTTTCTCTTTTTAAACTTATTTGATGTAACAATTTTTCCTGGTTTAACTATTCTTGATCTAACTGGGTTTTTATTATCTGTTGTCCACAATTTTTTTATATACTTCAGGACATTTACCTTTCTCCTCGTTTCCAGGCTTTCAAGTCCTGACTCTGACAATAAAAACACAATAGGGGTAGTCTTTCTAGCTGCAAAGGCAATGCGTATAGCTGCATTCTGTACAGAATTCAGCTTTGCTAGGGTTGTGTCACTGCCTGAGGAATAAATCACGGAAGCATATTCTATCTTAGACTTAATATATTTTATATAAAACTTCATCATAATATTGGGTTTTTGTCCCCATCTAAAAGTTGTGAGAATCTTCATAAGATTCAGTCTTTTATCGCAAGCAGCCTTGGTCATTTCAATATGTGGTTTCCAATTCAAATTATTCTCTATATTCACACCCAGGAACTTTGTTTCACTCACAAACTCGATCTGCTGGCCATAAAATCTAATTATTGGGGTAACTTTCATTTTCTTCCGAGTTATTAACATGGCTTTTTTTTATGTGTTGAAGATTTGAGATCAATATCAGTTGTCTAGTTTTCAACTTGCACTAATACTTCTGAAATAGCTTTGATTCCCTCTTCCAATGTCCTTGCCATAACCCACAAAGTGTTATCATCAGCGAAAATTCCCGCGTTTGAATCTCCTTCTCCAATAGGGATATTATACTCTCCCATATGGTAAAAATCAGGTCCTAAGGCTGACCCTTGGGGTACTCCACTTCTTCCTCTTACTAGGGCTGTTGACATTGTATTTCCTACTCTCACTGTCACTACTCGGTCTTCAAGATAATTTTTACTTAGCAGCAACATTCTACCTCTAATTCCAGCCTCAATTATTCCTGACAATATTTGTCTATGTACAATGTAATCAAACGCGCCCTTGACGTCAAGGAAAACTGCAATCATTACAAGTCCATTCTGGAGAGCATATAAAGCATCCTGTTTAAAGCAAAGCAAATTTTCTATGGTACTTTTGTTTTTCCTGAAACCGTATTGTATATCTTTAAGACCGCCCCTTTTTTCTACTTCATAGTTAAGTCTTTTCTTAACAAGTCGTTCATATAATTTACCTAAAAATTGGAGCAAAGTTATGAAATGCTGGTCTTCCAGTTTTGAATTGTCCTTTCCTGGTTTTGGGATCATAATTGCTTGGCCCCTTTTCCATGCACTTGGAAAATATCCATCATTCCAAGCCAAATTGATGATGGAAAGCAACACCATAATCCACTGCTTTGGCAAAGCTTGAACAAACTGTGGATAAATCATATCTTCCCCTGGTGAGGTAATAGGGAGATTTCTTATTACGCTGTCAATTTCAACATTAGTAAATGGCTGATTATAAGGGCACTGCAAATCCTGATTTGCCATTCTTTTAACTTTAGCTGTCATTCTGGCCACTTCTGTAGCATTTGGATCAGTATTTCCTATGGTCTTATTTAGATAATTAGCACTTGCATTTGCCTTATCTTGATCTGTCACTAGTAACTGATTATTGTACACTACAGGGGGTTGGATTTTCTGGGTGGGGGATCGCTTTGCATTTGTTTGATGAAAACATAGACCTTACTTACTGGTTTCCGGAAATCCAAATTTTCAATAAACTCTTCCCAGCTCTTTTTCTTGGCTTGTGAAATCACTCTCTTAAATGCTGCATACGCTCTTTTCACCTCAATATAGTTGTATATTGTTGTTGCTTGTTCATACTCATTTTTTCTTCTTAGATATTTCTTTTTAGTTGCATCACAATCTTTGTTCCACCATATACATGAATTCCTTTGTCCCTTATATTTGGCCTTCAGTGGAACAGATTTTGTTGCTGCTTCAATTATGCTGTCCTGGAAAACCTTCACTTTGTCATTAACATGTTGCTCCCTTTCTGCTTCAGTCACAATGTCTTTTTGTTCAAGAAGTTCTTTAAACTTTCTCCAATCTGCCTTCTTGATTTGAAACTTAGTAACCTTGTTTGTCTCAAATTTATCAGAAATCTCAAACCGACCATCACAAACATTTAATAAAATTAGGGCATGATCACTAAACAAAGATATATTTACTAAGGTTGACATAGTTGCTGTTGCCACTAGATCTGGGCTAGTGAAAGTCAAGTCTATAGTGGTGGAAACTCCTGTGATAGGATTTTTTTGGGTTGGAAGCTCTTTTGGTGTAATTAAGAATATATTTTTTTCCAGTAACATATCTTCAAGGCTTTTACCTGAAGCATTAATTAAATCACAATTACACCAGACTTTGCTATGGGCATTAAAATCCCCTATTAAAACCACCTGTTCTGCATTTGGTATTTTATGAAGTAGTTCATTTATAATTCCACCAATGTCTTTATTACTCCCATTCGAGTTGTAAACATTTATAACATTGAGGATTTTGCCATTTCCCAAATGGATCTTGCATCCAACTATTTCAACATACCCTTCATAATTGTCACCTAATTCAATATGCACTTCGGTGTAGTGGTATTTTGTTCTAATACCTATCAACACCCCGCCTCTTCCTGTTTCAATTCTGTCTTTCCTCAAAATATTGTATCCCTGGAAACTCATATTTATATAGGGTTTTGGTCAGGTTTCTTGGAAACGTAAGACATCAATACAATTTTTATGGCAAAATTCATCAACAAGATGTTTCTTCTCATTCCTCACTGATTGTGAGTTCCATGATAATATTTTAAGGTCTATATTGTTGTGCTGCTGTCTCATTAATTAAACAAACACTTCTAATTTCATCTTTGTTTAGCTGCCCAAGCTGCAATTCATGCACAAGGGTACATAATTTGCTTATACGTTCTATTAATGATAGTTCACTCAATTTAAGCATTTCTGTTCTTAGAAGTAATCCAATTATTAGGGATTTTGCTGCCTTCTGTTCAATTTCTTGCTTCATATTTATTGTAATTTCATCATGATGTTGATTAAAATAAGAGGTACTCACAGTAAGTTTTTTGTTTGCCACATCTGCATAGCTGCTATAGGTTACTTGGGCTCTCTTAAAGCCCATGTGATTTTTCTCTGCCGCTTGTAGGATTTCTCTATTCTGGATTCTAACAGGGCAAGCAAATGATGTAGAAGAATGATTGCCTTTGCAATTGGCACATATATATGATTTGGGCCTTGAGGTACTATCAGTGTTTTTGAGATGGCACATATCAGATGAATGATTTCCTGAGCATCTTAGGCATGTATGAGCTTGAGTTATACAACCATCCGGTTTATGGCCATATTTTTGACACTTATGGTACTGCAATAATCTCCTGTTATGCACCTGGACTTCTCTTTTTCTTCCACAAAACCACACACTTCGGGGAGGACAATTACATTCAAAAACCACCATTATTGCGTAACTGTCAGATAGCTTTTTGTTTCTTTGTTGTACCATTTTTGTCGGTGAACTTCTTTTATTTTGATAGGTGACTCCATACACTCTAAAATCTCTTCATCTGTCATGCTCAGTTGGACTCCTTTTATGATCCCTTGGCTTAATCTCTGCTTAACACTTCCAATAACATTCACTCCAGCAACAATGTTCATTTGTTGGACAATTTTTGATGATTCTTCATCCATGAGGTATACTGTCATTTTATCTCTTACTCTGTTTACTTCAAATTCAAATTTTCTAGATTTCAGTACTTCTTTCAGAGATTTCACTATTTGGTAGTCATCAGGCAGTTGTTTATTTTCATCACTTACTGTAACATCAATCATTGAAGATAATAATTCGGTCTGTGGTATATCAATGGTTTGATTTTTAAAGGACACTTTCTGAGATGGTATTGATTGGTGTAGGTGTGCATTTTGCCTCTTAGCTTGTTGTGGGGCAATTTCACTATTTGGGGAAATATCTCTCCTTTTACGTCCTAGGCTGGGGTTCAGTCCCAGTTTTGGCATTTGCAGGTCTTCTTGAATAAACCCTTATACTACACAAGGGTTGACAGGTCTCATATCTTCATCACTCTTAGATGGTAATGGTGGGTAACTTCCTTCATCACTTAACACAGAGTACCTATTAGCTAAAGGAATGGGCTGTATCCCTGGCACATTATAATTTAGTGGATAAAAACCACTTCCCACTAATTGAACTGGTGCTCTTTGCACCTGCTGGACAATTTGTTGCTGACCCTAAAATGCATTTGGGTTATATGAACCTGGTTGCCAGCTTACTGGCACATCATGGGACCATGGAACTATAATTTGGTTCTGACTTGCATTATTATTAGCTCCATAAAACTGTGGGGTCACTTGCAAAAATGATTGTCCTTGACCTGTACCACTTCCACCTGCACCATGACCCCCTTGGGGGCCAGGTTGGATGTTCAGTTCTTCTAGAGCACAAAATCAATTTTCAAAATTTATCCTTCAAAACTTATGAAATGTCATTCTCGTCACCTACCTCACAGAAACATTGAAAACTTGAAGCAAAAGATTTTATATCCTACGGTTTATCTTTTTCACTGGTAATATACATATCAATGTTTCCATATTTTGAATTTTCTCTCTCGCTGTTGCCGTTGGGCAGTTGCAAAAATAATTTTCTATTGGATGAATTTGGAAATCCATAAAAAAAAAAGCCAAAAACCACAAAATACATGTTTTTTGAGCCCGTCTAAGGAGTCACCAGAGAGGGGAAACCTGGTTATAGGAACAGGATATAAAATATTAAGTCCGTTCCAATCTTCTTCTCGCTCTGTATCAAGAACCCCCACCCTCCTTAACAAGAACAGGATCAACAGTTTTTGAATCCAAATCTGATTCCTTCAGATTCTTTTCATCAGATTTCCTGCATGAAACCATGATAACTGTTAGAGCTAATACAAGTGAGGGTATTCCTCCATTGTATGATGTTATTTCCGACATAAAAACCCCCACGGATGACTTTCAAGAAGTTCTCTCTCGGAATGCCAAGAAAATTAATAACATTTCTCTAGCAAAACCCCTCAATTCCAATCCTAAAAAAGACCACAATATTTTCCCCCAAGCTATACTTAGATATTTCTGAGGAGCAATCTTTTATTGTCAAAGATATTGCCCAAATCAGATTAGCGATTTTCAAAATAATTAAATTAGAATTCTTATCAAATATTAATAAAACTGATGCAATTTTAATCTCTCTGGAGGATAAAGCTGCAACTGAAAAACTTCTGATAACTACTAATCTTTTAATTATGTCTATCAAGTGTGGATATTGGTCTCCTCCCAAAAAGAGACCAAAATTGTTATTTACAATGTCCAAACAGACATAGCACTACAAGAGCTGGCCATTGGCCTAACAAATAGGCAAGGGAAACCTATATCAGTATCAAGTGTCTCTAGATTAGGTAAACTTGATACTACAGGCAAAATAATCAGCAAATCATTCCTATTTGGTTTGAACGAGGAGGTAAATCTGAATCAACCTTTGCTATTGTTTGGCCACAGAAAAGCTTTCAAAGCCCACCAGTTGAAGCCTATCCAATGCAATAAATGTTCAAAGCTAGTGTCTATAGCTAAATTTTGCTCTTCAAATACTATAACCTATGCGAAGTGTGATAACCAGCATAATGAGGATGCCACCTGCCCCAAAGAAGAACCCAAATACATTAACTGCAAAGGCCCTCATAGATTGGATAATAAGTCTAAACGTCCATCATACAGACAAAGAGCTGTCGCTCTAAAAAGCGCCAAAGAAAGGTCAATAACTTACGCTTTTGCCGCTATGGAGTCTAGAGCAACACAAAGTCAATTCTCAAACACGCGTAATAGATCAGAACCTCGAGTACCTATTTCCATTGGTGTCAATCAATCGAGTATCCCCCCCCCCCCGACCAGTCAGCACTTCCCATCGCCCCATTCACCTAGCCTTCAGGAAAACAAAAATAAGAAAAATTCAAACCCAAACTAAGGGTATATCTCCCCTCTTCATCAACGAGAACGATTATCCCCCATTAATACCACCGTCGAGGAAAGAATATAAGCAAGAAGCGTCAACCCAATCCCCTAATAGTGAGAACTACTTATCTGATATGTACCTCTTTATCCTGAACATGTTTGCCCTGGAAACAGTCACCCGGCCGTCCCAGAAGAAGTTAGATACCGCCATTAATATAGCCTCAACCTATCTCGCAAAATAAATACTTGCCCAGGCTGTAGCTCTCTTTACCCAAAATATGAATAAGTACCAGCCATCCTGTTCAGCTCAGATAAAAAAAACTGGCCACTGACAGGGGGCTGTCAGCCCAACTAACTGTTTTCCTGTGTTCGTCTATTCTTCATCCCAATAATTTACAAAATTCAACCAACAATTTTTCCAGCTCAAATGTTTCACAACGCAACTTAAGAAAAGATAAAGTATTAACAAGTATTCACAGCGGAGAACCTTTGAAGCATAGCCATCGTGAACATAAAACTAAATTTGGTTGCTGCTGAAACCAACACTTTTGCTTTTGAAATAACTTCTGTATCGCACCGTATGCTCCCAACTATTTCCTCAAGTACGGAAATAATCACACAATACAAAGACATAAAAACTAAAATGCAATCGTGACGCTCCACCCATCTCGTTTCGCACAACTTCACAAGCTTTCTCACAGGACTATCAGTAAAAAGGACAGCGACCGCTTCTACAAACATATTCGTTCTTTTTGGTGAAGATGATATAAATGATATAATCCGCTGTATAGTAGCAAAGGTTGACCTAACAAGTCCTGCCCTACTAGTTTTACATAAAGCCAAATTTAAGCTGTGCGAGGCACAGTGGATGTAGATCACATGCGAATAATTTTTCCTAATTTCTGCCTGTACATCAGAATAGCAGCCTGACATGTTGCTGGCCCCATCAAAACCAACCCCCACAAATTTCTCCATTTTTAAGCAGAACGCAATGCATTGGCCGATGATTTGCTCCGCTACTGCAGAGCCGGTGAGATTTACAAAATCTGTTGATTGTTATATATATATATATTAGTGAAAATACATTTTGTTAAAAAATATGACCTCAAGTTCAGAAAGTGACTATTCTGATGCGTCAGAAAATATTTTGATGATGACCAAGCGCTAGATGGTATGCAAGATACCATTTCAGGATACTTGTTCCAGCTAGACCCGACGCCGCACCGGCGGATCGACCAAACGCTGCCGACGAGAGGCCTGGCGCCACTGAAGTTTCGTAACGCCGCCGGCACGCCGCCGCTGACAGAGGCGGTGGCGTTCGGTCGATTTCAAATTAATTTTGCGGCAATTCTGTATTGCGTCAACCGCTAATTCGGAGCTTTTCCTTCTTGTGTGGTTTAGTATTTCGATTTTCCTGATTAGAAATCAAGCAGGGCTTGCACTATCTCCGAATTTTCGGGTATTTCCCCGAAAATCTATGCGTCACCCCGAAAAAAAATTTGGTTCCCCGAATACCCGAAAACCACGCAATCTCGGTGCCACCCCTAGCGATTTATCACCAGTGACTTTCCCTGCCAAATATTACTTGGCATACCATACTTCTTCACTACTCTCTTGTTCTTTATTTTTCGTCTCTTTTGTTACTTTGCATAAAAAAGAGACATATGCAATTGCAAATATTGCAATATACACAGTTATTCATATGTTGACCAAAAACAGTATCGTCTTTATGAAATGATTTCAAATCATTTCGAATGCAGTTTCCCAATCCCTATTTCTTACATATTTTGTAGTCAAGAATTTTATTTTCAAGTTGAATCCAAAAAAAAACCTTCTATTGTGACAAAATTTAGCTATAGACTAAGCTATGTACAAGGTTTGGGAATTAAAAATTTAACTGGAAGCTACCTAAAAAAATATGATTCAAAAATAAATTGTCAATTATTGCCTATAGGAGGGGGGATAGGGAGCTATCATTTTTAAATGATAATACCTCATTTTTTTTATTGAAAGCGGGGATGCCAAAAGGTTAACTATTTTTTTCATTTAAAATGGAGACAGAAGAAAATGGTATCAAATTCCCTAGGAAACCATTGAAATATTTTGATAGACCCAAGGCCCCCCATTAGGACTTGTTCATTGTCTTGGGTATTTTGCGATGTCTCATAGGCTACTGGCCTAATTTGGCTTTTGTGTGTGCTCCCTTTTAATTGTATTCTTTGGATCTTATTGAATGCCACGGCAAATCTATGACTCAGTTTTACAATAATTTGAGGTATATATTAGTAATTTCGAAATTTTTGTTGTTTTCTTTTTACCACCTTAATCATACCCTCAATTTTTTTCAAGGAACACTAAGCTTTTTAACGTTTTTTTGTGTGTTTGTTTGAACCATATCGTGACCTAGTTAATTATTATGTAACTTATTTTTCTAATGAAAGCTCAGACAGTATCCGGTCACGTTGGTAACCAGAGGGGGAGGGGGAGTATTACATTTAAATTATAAAATATTTAAATTTTTTTTATTGAAAGCAGGGATCCCCAAATTTTTTTTTTTCTAATTGAAAGCAGAGACGGCATTTTATCAAGGTGGGCTCCAGAGAGGGGAGGGGGAGTAGTGAGCTATAATATTTAAATCATAATACCTCGATTTTTTTTTTAAAGAAGGGGTGCCAATAAGTTAAATATTTTTGTTATTTAAAGCACAGACGGTATCCTATCAAGATAGTATCCAGAGGGGGGGCATAGGGAGCTGTTATATTTAAGTGATAGTACCTTGATAGAACCTGTTTTTAATACAATATATCTTTTTAAGAATCCAAGAGAGCAAAAAAAAAAAACAATCGATATCAAAGTCACCCGTTTCAACTGTTTTAAATGTGATAGGCAAAGGGCATTATAAAAAAATTAAGCTTCTAAGTTCAAAGCTATATTCAAAGTTTTCTGATTAGCCTAATTTAATATTAAGATGGTCTGGCCTAAAAAATAAGACACACGTATAGTCAGAACTCCATTGCAAATCCATATATAGCTAAATTTATCAAGACTCCCCCCCCCTCCCTCCCTCCATAATGGTGAAAATATACCCTGAATTATAAATCAACACCATATTTTGGGTACATAGCCTAGACTGCATTTTTCAACAAAATTTAGCGTTTCAGCACAATTCAAAATAATGAGTATTTTTCATGCTCTTTTATAATTAAATAATCACTTTACAGGGACTATTAATTTTGAGCCCTGAAGGGGCTAGAAGGTTCAGAACAGCCCATAGAAACCTAGTAACCCTATGTTCAAAAATTTGCTTCTTTAAATAACTGGCTAACGAGAAAAATAGGTCATATGTAGCTGACTAATGATTGAAGCTGACTTAGGCTATATATTACCATATTAGGGGGGGGGGGGGTAAAGCATAGGCTCGTGATAAAAACTTCGAAGTCAAATGAACATAAAAACTTATTTATTATGTATATGAAAGGGGCTGTCCCCTCCTCAACACCTCGCTTTTTACGCAAAAGTTTGACTTTCTCACGACTCTTTTTTTTTAAACAATAAAAAACTTTAGCGTAAAGAGCGAGGCGTTGAGGAGGAAAAGTCCCTTTCATATACAGAATAATTTCTGTTCGGTTTAAGTTTTACCGTCGTTCCTTGCTTTAATTTAAAAAAAAATTGTTTTTTTTATTTAATATACTTAAGAAGTGACATCAAAAGTATTTTTTTAAGTGATGGTATAAATGATAAACATAACGTAGATACGAGCATTAGCTTTCGAATGAGCCATTAAACGTCAATCTAAAAGTGCTGGTAGTCCACTAGCCCCAGCTTTTCCACTTGAGATATTGCACCAAAAGTGCCGTTTTGAAGTTGCTGATGGTTGAATTTATAGGAAGAACGTAGATATGAGTAATATCTTTTATACGAGCTACTAAAAATATCTATAGATACCTGCGATAACAATACGCCCAAAAATAATACGTCCGATACCGATACACTGTGCAGCCCTTTCCCCAGGGGACTTGGAGGGTCATAATATCACCAACGCCAAATATATTTGACTCTAGCAATGTCTCTTGTAAGCGTCAAATCTATTAAGTATCTGATGTAAGCACCCCATTCTTTAATTACCCGTGAGGCATTCTTAACCATCGCATTGCCTTTACGCTAATACCTCTTCGCAAAAAATTCGCAAATCTCGTAAACTAAAGAAGTAATTACATCACTGTTGTTAGCTCCACCATTAATCTCCAATAATGTAAATGCACCACTCATTTTTTTCCTCTACTAATATCCTTGCAAATAAAAACTATTCTCTTTGAATTAAATTCTCCTACTAATATTACTTGAAAAGAAAAATCAAAAGATACAACGGTTATTCCGACACGGATTTAACATAAAAAAAAAAACTTGTATAACATGAAATATAAATTACGCTAATTGTGTCAGAAAAAACTTGAACCAGAACAGATTATACCCAACCTGTTTGCTCCGGGCGCGTAAGCAAAATTTATACATTCAAGGATATTCTATATAATATTTCAAATTACTAGAGCGTCTATAGAAATGGTACCTCTTTGCAAATGACCCTGGTAACCCCAATTCGTTGAAAACTTACACACATATCTATGCCTTCAGGTTTAAGTTTGAATGTAAGTTTCTAACGAATTGGGCGGTTACTACTCCTCTCCATATAAAAAATTTGGCAGAGAGGATGTAAAACAATTATAACGAATTTCTTATAGTAATTCTGTCAATACCCCCAGTGTAACATTCCCCCCAGAATATTCACTCATCTGAAATTTCCCTCCCAAAGGAAGATTCTCCCCTTAGAAATTCACCCCAAACACAACTTCCCCCTGGCTAAGGTGCATCTTCGCACTTTTAAACGTTTTATGGAGAGTCCGTAACTACAGGAAGTCCGTGCTAGTGTTTCAATCAGCTCAACAGAAACTTTATGAGCACATGGACCTAAAAAATAAAAACATCTTCTCATAACATAATTTGTCCTCTAAAAATGATTTGGATGTTTTTACTGGTCTATCTCTTGTCAAATCCTTTCCCTAATTAATAAAGTTTAAATGGCTTATCAACACCACTGTTGTCTTCTACCCCCTGGCACCTGCATGCTACCGTTAAAGGGGTTATCATAAGCAAAGTTGTGACATCACAAACAGGGTTCCATAAGCAATGTCAGCAAGATAGTAAATAAGTTAAAGGGATGACTATTAAATGAAAATAGGATTTTTGAATATATGTTAATGAACAAGGTTAAAAGCTGAACTTGTGTTAGGTAAGCAGTGATTTATAATTATGATAGTAATATAGGATGAAATGTTTGCTAAAACAACTAGTAATGTGCAATAATTTACCATTATATAGAGGGGGGAGGTAGGTACTTCAAAGTACCTTACCGGGACATACCTTAGCATGTAGACCCATCCCTGAATGTTTCATTTTCCTAACCCAACCCCTTTCTAAGATAGCCAAAAGTAACTAAATTAGAATTTTACCCGAGTTAAATTTTTGGCAGTTCATATTATTGACTTACTAAAAAAGTAAACAAACTACTTGATGTCTTTTTTAATGCTCTTTCCAAATATTACAATTATTTTTTTCGGAAATGGATTTTACCCCCACCCCTATATATACCAATTCAGGGTATATATTTGTACATTAAGGTGGTGGGGGTAAAGTTTATTTGTGATGCAAATGAGATGTAAGTTTAAACTTTACCCCACCCCCCTAATTTGCAAATATATACCCTGAATTGGTATATATAGGGGTGGGGGTAAAATTCATTTCCGACAAAAATGATTATAATATTCGTAAAGAGT
Source organism: Artemia sp. Qi Xiang Cuo (assembly GCF_049724085.1). NCBI lineage: Eukaryota > Metazoa > Arthropoda > Branchiopoda > Anostraca > Artemiidae > Artemia > Artemia sp. Qi Xiang Cuo. The sequence goes on along the minus strand of NC_142806.1, from coordinate 54,176,540 downwards.
ATAAAAAAGGGCATCGAGTAGTATGTTCACTTTATTCGTAAGTCAATAATATGAACTGCAGAAAATTTACCCAAATCTAACCTAACGAAAACACCAACTAAATATTTAATTAAAATATAGCTACGATGTATTTTCCCTCCGAGCCGAAGCTAATTGTCTGGTATAAAGGCCATAAAAACCGGGTATTGTCTCATGTTCGAGATACAATTTATCGTGTGTGTTCTGTATAAACAAGGATGTACCAAATTAATTATTTCGTTAATTTTAAGTTTTTTATTTGGTAAATATTGAGCAGTTCATATTATTTAACTACAAATAAAGTGAACACACCACTGGATGCCATTTTTTATGCTTTTCTGAATATAATAATTGCTTTTCTCGCACATTTAATTTTAAGCCCTTTTAGGATCCTTGAAAATAACAATTTCATAATTTCATGGATGACGACTTAAAAAAAAAAAACCTACATTTTGACCAAACATTTTTCCGAAATGGTAAGTTTCCGTCCAAGTTTGTATGTCTTCTTTTTTTTTTAATGTCTTCCAAATGCAATTAAGCCTAATTGAACTTTTTTGTATAGTTGCAAAATAAATAAATATGATTTACACAATTTAACTTTAATAAATTCATAAATTAATCTGAGGTAATACAAAAGGTTTTATGTGACACCTTACAGAGGGTTAGATTTACACCCCATCCCCTTAAATAGAGTGATACCAAAGAATTTGGGTCGACATTCTTGATTTCTATTTAAATCATATCATATCCAGAATTCTTTTGTTGTTTCCGTCCTTATCCAGAGCGGCCAGATGGGAGTAGAGTGTGACCTTATACTTCTATAGAAGCACTAGGAACCACTGAAGCGTATCAAGTATAATAAACTTTATCTAGGTCATCCCCTAGGGCACTCTTGAGGTTGAACGAACTTTATCTAGGTCATTCTCTACAACGGCACTAGGAACCACTGAAGCGTATCAAGTTGAATGAACTTCATCACGGACAGTCCCTAGGGCACTCTTGAGGTTGAAAGATCTATATCTAGGTCATCCTCTATTATACTTTGCGTACAGCACTAGGACCCACAGAAGCGTATCAAGTTGAATGAACTTAATCAAAGCCATTCCCTAGGGCACTCTTGAGGTTGAACGGAACGATCTTTATCTAGGTCAGCCTCTATTATACTTTGCGTACAGCACTAGGAACCACTGAAGCGTATCAAGTTGAATGAACTTAATCACGGCCATTCCCTAGGGCACTCTTGAGGTTGAACGAACCTTATCTAGGCCATTCTATATTGAGTTTTCATTTTGCGTACGGCCATAGGAACCACTGAAGCGTATCAAGTTGAGTGAACTTTATCTAGGTCATCCCCTTGGGCACTCTTGAGGTTAAACGAACATTATCTAGGTCATTCTCTATTGAGGTTCCATTTTGCCTACGGCCATAGGAACCACTGAAGCGTATCAAGATCTTACATCTTTAGTCGTTTTACGCAAACGTCTTTCATCATTCTGCTCTGATCAGCGGCCTGAGAACAATGATGAGTTATATATATATATATATATATATATATATATATATATATATATATATATATATATATATATATATATTACTTACCATCACAATCAGACTGTCTTCTCTCTCTGATCTCTCTGAATCAGAATGTCTTCTCTCTCTGAACTGAATGCCCCCTAGGCAAAATCGTCGCTTCGTCGTTTAAAGGTCTTAACACTAAATCTACTTTTGTATTATACATTTGTAGGTAGTTGAAGGAGATGATTTTTTTTTGTCAAATTGATCTCAAATCATAACATTCGAAAACAAAATAAGAGACAAATTAGGTCTTGGGAGGAGGTTTAGTTGCCCTCCAATCTTTAAGGTCTCTTAAAAAGGACACTAGAACAAAAAAAATAACAACAAATAGAAACGCAACCGTGATCAGTCTTCTGCCAAAAACATACAATTCCACATTTGTGCAGTTAGGAGATCATAACCCCCCCCCCCCCAATAACATTTTCTGATATACTGATTCTGAAGGTCTGATTTACATTAAAATTTATGGAATTTTTGGGGGGTGTTTCTCCCTTTTTCGACAATCTGGCACCCTCTTTTTAAAATCTCTTAATCCATCAAAATCCCTTTCTCTTCTGAGGCTTGGAGCCTTTGGTGAGTAGATATTAAACACAATGAAATATTTACAATCTGCATAAAAACACAATTCTTATCAATTGTTATCAAAACTCCATTTTTGAGTTTCGGTTACAATTTAGTTGAGTCGCTCCTTAATTACGGTTTAACATTATAAACTGTTTGATAAAACTTATTGGGCTAACGTCCTATTTTTTAAATAATCCTGTAGCAAACCGGGGTTTTTGAAGCACGATTCATGCTATTAAATCGTAGTATTTCTGAGTCCAGTTGAAATGTGCACTATTTTAGAAATTTATCATTCTTGGGGAAGCTTTTGGTTCCTTTCCGTCAACGTAAAGGACTGAAATACTCTTACAGACATCTTCTTTTCTTCGATATATTTGCTTACTTTGTTATTCAGCGTAAGCAACAAATTTATGGCAAATCCAGGGAAGAATTTTTTTTGAAACCCATTTTGGGTTTCATTACAAAAATGACGTTCTTCGCAAAAACATGAGTTGTTCCCACAAAAGGATTTTCGTTATTAGTTAGAAAAAATTGAATTCAGAAAGCAATATATTTTCACCGTTAGTACTGGTAAGATTAGGGTAGCATCTTAAGACATTTTCTACCTATAGAAACTTACAAAAAATGTATTTAAAAAAAACCATTGTAAAAGTTAAAAGATAAATTTTGTATGTATATTGCCGTATGTTCACATCTCAGACAACAAAGCTCAGGTTTTTTCAAAGTAAAATTAGATTGGTTCATTTTTATAATTATCTTTTAGTATAAAGAATTAAATTAGCATATTCCCGTTTCTGCTATAATTCAAGTTTTTGAATTGAGCTTCTACTGAACATTCTATTTCTAATACTCTTATTATAAAATTTAAAATTATATTAAATATAATTCAAACTACTCTTGAAGTTCAGACCTTGTTGATTTATATAACCTATTAACGGTGAAACCCTTTGAGAAATAGCACAAAAAGTGCCATTTTAGTGCCACATGGCAGTTGCAGATGACAGAATTTATAAAAAGCACGTCGATATGAGAAATGGCTTTTGAATGAGCCATTAAGAATATCTCTATGATGTTGTGGTAGCCCGCTAGACCTGTTGAAAAAAAAGAAGAAAAAAAAAAAACAACAACAAGAAAACGGGAGACAGAACAGTGCTACCAATGCAAAAAAAGTGATTTTCCTTGTTATTCAGGGAGAGGGACTGTAACTTTCCCTGTACAAGGTTTTGACCATTTTGATTCTAATGGTATACTTTTTATTTTGATCTGACGCCATTTTCGAGGGGTTTGAGGCTTTTTTCGAAATCATCATAAATTTCTTTTCGCAATAAACGTTTATTTTTAAGACGAACCGAAATAATAGTGAACGTTCCTGAGTCAGTGTCAGATGGGAATTTTTTTTACTAGGCAAATTTTTTTTCAAAACGCCTTTTTAACTTTTGTTTATTATGGGATGTGGTTTGCTCTTTACTATATTGCAGCTGTCACTGTAACCATCATACCTTGCAGCGACATGCTTTAAAAATGAGCCTAGAAAATGACTGAAAAAAAACAACCGCAGATACCGATACCGATATTCCCGATACGATACATGCGATACCAAAACGCCCGATACCGATACGCGCAATATCGATACGCCCGATACCACATACAGCCCTTCCCCAGGGACTATGGAGGGCCATATCATCATCAAAACCATATATATATTGGACCTTTGAACTATTTTAAACAGAATGACTATCACAAAATTTTTATAAGACTAGTTGGGGGGAGGAGGCCTGTAGGGAGGAGAGCTATTTGCCCTCAAATCTTTTTGGTCACTTAGAAAGGCCACTTAAAAATTTAATTCTCTTTTGAATGAGCTATTACACACCTCTCTATTATGCTCTGGCCACCCCCTAGCCCTGCTAGAAAATAAAAGAAAGAAAAAAAAGGTGCTACCCATGAAAAAAAAAAAGTCATTTTCCTTGGTATTCAAGGTGGAGGACTGTAAGTATTCTACACAAGGTTTTGGATCATGCTGATTCCAATGGTGCACTTTTTATTTCGATTTGACACCATTTTCAAGGGATTTCAAGCTCTTTTTCGAAATCACCATAAATTTCTTTTCGCAATAAATACTTCTAAGATAAACCGAAACAATAGTTACCATTCCTAATTCAGTAACAGATGGCAATTTTTTCTCACTAGACAGTTTTTTGAAAACATGCTTTTCAACTTTTAATTACTATGGGCTGTGGTTCACTCTTTACTAGGTTGCAGCTACCGCTGCAACCATGATCACAAATTGAAATTCTCCTGTTTTTAGAAAGAAATAACTGGATTTCCAGAGTTCATGTTACGGTTGATATGTTCTTCATTTCGAGGAATACTAGGTGAAGCCCAGATGTTACCTGATAAATCAGTCCATTGTTTTGTATACTGTTTAATGAATTTAAACATATTGTTTTATGCCTAAGTTTTTAAGATAGTTTCAATTGTATACTGAAAGTTATTGATATCACAGCTCCTGTAAGACTATGGAAAGCGTTATAGATTATTTTGTTGTTGTGAAGCTACGTATTTACTTTTGACTCCTAAATCAATATTCTTGTTTTTTATAATTGGCTTCTGTGTTTTCAGTAAAGAGCTAGTGTTCTGTAATCCTAAAAACATTGGGAATTACCACCAGTTGATTTATTTGCACTAGTTTTATTGATATATGTTAGATAGACTGAGAAGTAATAGTTTTTTTTTTCTTTCAAGTTTCAGCTTCGCTCTTAACTTCTCTCGGGAAAACTTTGTTTTTTTTTAAAATTAATTTACATACGGCTCTAGAAAAGAACAGTGTGGATTTAAAAAGAGGAGTGAATGTGTTAACTAGATCTTCTCGCTTATATCAATAGTTGAAAAGTATCTTAAGTATCATGTCTCGTTATTCTTGAGTTTATTGATTATCTATATGCGTTTGAGTCAGCTGATAACCATAGGCAGCGTAATAGCACTACCTATGTAAAGAACGATGTTGGCATAATGCTTAATTTATTCATTAGTTTTTTGTTTTTTTGGTTTTTCTTAGACCAGGGCATTTCGTATAGAAGGGGTTTTCGTAGAAACTACGAGAAGGGTCATTCGATTGGAAAGTGAAAGAACTAATGCCCTTTGTAATAGTCGGAAGTGATTGGAGGGCAACTAACCCCTCTTACATTTCCCCAAATACAACAAATCGAAATTTTGACATAGCCATTTTGTTCAACATAGTTTAAAGGTCCGGAAATTATGTCTATGAGGATGAAAACCCCACACAGCCTTCATGGCAAGGGTTATAAGTTATGCCCTGGGTCATATAAGGTTTTTATAGAAAGTGTGGTCATATAAACTACGGAGGGGGTCATTGGATTGGTAATCAGAGGCTCTAGTGCCCTTTCAAAGAATCAAACTGATCAGAGGACAGCTATCCCCCCCACACACACGTCGTATTGTCCCGAAATGTATCTAATAGGAATTTTGAGATAGACATTTTATTTAAAATAGTCCAAATATCGTATAACAAGACTTTTGGTGTTGAAACAAACCTCAAGGGCCTGGAGGCAAGGATTTTAAGTTGTGACCCGGGGGCATTTAAGGTTTTTATGGAAGGAATGGTTGTGTAAACTTCAGAGCAGGCTCATTTAGTTGAGAATCGAAAGTTGTAGTTCCCTTTTAAGAGTCAAAAGTGATGGAGGACAGCTAGCCCCCCGCCCCGACCCCCCTCTTTTCGCCAAGAATTTGATTTTCATCAAAGACTTTCATCAAAGAATTTGATTGAAATTGTGAGATAGGTATTTTTCTCAAAACAGTCCAAAGACCATAGGAAAATGCCTCTAGGATTGAAACAACACCCCAGTGCCGTGGAGATAGGGTTGTAAGTCATGCCCTGGGGACATATAAGGTTTTATGGAATGGTGGTCGTATAAACTTCATATGGGGCTCATTTGATTTAAAATTGGAAGTTATAGTGCCCTTTTCAAAAGTCAAAAATGGTTTGAGAGAAACCAGCCCCCTCCCCTCACTTTCATCATTTCCCCAAAGACATCCAGTTGAAATTTGGAGATAGCAATTTTGTTCCTTGTAGTTGAAGCGTACAAAAATTATGTCTTTTAGAAAGACACCCCAACCCCCACAGATATCAGGGCAAGAATTGAAGTTATACCCTGGGGCATCTTACAGAAAGGGCGGTCGTATATACTTCAGAGAGAACTTGTTGTACTGGTAGTCAGAATTTCTAGTGCCCTTTTTAAGATTCAGAGTGATCAGAGTGCAGCTATCCCCTACACGTCGTGTTTTTCCGAAATAAATCTAACAGAAATTTTGAGACAGAAATTTATTCCAAATAGTCCAAAGATCATATAACAAGGCTTTTGGAATTGATACAAACCACCGGAGCCTGGGGACGAGGGTTGTAAGTTATGCTGTGGGGGCATTTAAGGTTTTTATGGAAGGGATGGTTGTTTGATTTTTAAGAGGCTCATTTGGTGTAATAAATGTTTTTAAATTAAGTTTAATTTTAAATATTTTCACATTCATAACTTTAATAAATCAAATATTATTAACATTTAAAGGAATAAATATCAGTATATGTATAGCAAACTGACAATACACATTTATTTGTATTTTTCAGTAAAATACAAATTAAATTCTGGCCTTGGGGAAGCATAGGGGTTTTGAGCCCTACTCATGTTAATTTCTGCTCGTTTTAAGTTTGACGCGGTTATTTACTGTAATTTATGTTCGTTTTGGGTTTTCATTTATTCATCAATGCTGATTTGTGGTAGTTTTGCTTGGTATATTATTTAATTCAATTTTTTCTCATTTTTTGTTTAATGGACTTCTTTACTTTTCTTTGAAAAACGTATTTTGAGGAAAAAGTTTTTTTAATTAATCAATTTAATCAATTACCCTATCCTTGCGTTATATACAATGTAAGTACGCTATAGTTCTTAGTACTTGTATACGAGGATAATATGGGAGGATATGAAACTAAAGGGGAAGGTGAAGCTTTCTTGGACTTAGATTGTACAGATAACTTCAATGCCCATATCTTAGCAAAATGGAAGAATGTTTTAAGGTTTTGAGGGCTTAGGTTCTGACAATACACTTAAAAAATTAATGGTAAGAAGACTAAGTCACTTATATTAGTAGTGGATAGCTTCACTTACCTTGGTAGTATTTTCAGTAACGACTGTGAATGCAGAAAAGATGTAAAATTAGAATTGTAAGCCTAGCCAAGAGGTGCTTTTTTGGGGTTAAAAATGATTTGGGAGAATGGGAAGATAGGTCTTCGAACAAAGATTACATTTCTATGTGTTATGGTAATGGCAGTGGTCAAGTGTGGATTTGAAACGTGGAGGTTTTGAAGAATTGAGGAAGATATGCTAGATATTTTCCAGAAAGATGATCTACGGATAGTTTTGAATATTCCTTGAATGACCGTATCTAAAATAACAGGCTCTTCAAAAAATTGCTTGTAGGGCTATAACAAAAAAAAGAAAAAAAAGGTTAAGAATGATAGGTCACATTTTAAGGATGATTGATTGCCAAAATCAACATTTTTTGGTAATTCATCTAAATACAAAAATAATTCAATAAAAGCAGGACTTTCCCAGAAGAAAGAAGGGAAAATGATATACGAAAGAACTTAGATAAAATAGGAACTAAATAGCAGGGACTAAAGAGAGAAGTTCTGAACAGTTTGGAGTGGAGAAGAAGCATGTAGAATTGAGTTACCCTCAGGTGGATTGGGCTTCGACTTGGTGTAATTAGTAAATTGTTACACAGAGGCCATACGGCTTGGGACTGAATATCAGCAATAATTCAAGATGATTCTTAATAGTCTTTAAATCAAAATGCACAGTCATTGGTGTTAGAGGTTTCATTGTCTGGGCGGAAAATATTTCTTGTTGTTTTCTATAGGTTCCTCTCAGGAAATGTGGATGAGTTTTCAGACCTTGTGGATAATATGTTGGGCAAAATACCGGATTAGCGATTGCCTTGGTTTATAAGTGGTGATTTTAACATTGATTTGAATAATGTATAAAAAGTGAATTCAAAGGCAAGAAGTTTTAAATATTATGTATAGTTATGGTCTTTCTCCTTCTGTTAATACTCCAACTAGAATATCTGGAGCTTCTGCATCTGTAATTCATAATTTTGTTCTGAATGTTAGTTGCGACCGGTCAAGAGTGCTAGTGAATGACGTTTCCGATTACTGTGCTATTTTGATTCGTGCAGCTGTTAGTTGTTGTCGTCAAGGAGATGGCACGACTGGAGTTAAACAACCTATAATTGATAAGAATGCTATATGTAAATATAGGACTAGACTTGTGAATGAACCATTTGAATGTCTTGATGGCACTGATTGTGTTAATGATAAATTTAATAAATGATATGGAAAACTGATTCAGATTTTATATGAAAGTCTAGAGTTTAAACAAAAGCGTACACGTTATGATGTTGCTAAGAAACCATAGATATCGAAAGCGCTACTTAAATCAATGGATAAAAGACAAGAGTTCTATGAAAATTCTACTAAAAATGGATCCCAATCAGATAAAAATATTTATCAATGTTATAACAGAAATCTTAACACCCTTTTAAGACGGGCTCTACTTTAAAAATAAATTTAAAGGAGTACAGGGCAACCCAGCGAAAACATGGAGAATCATCAAGTCGGTAGTGAACCCTCGTGCTGCCCCGACTATTCCTGACATTCCAGATGCTCAATCGGATAATAAAGTTGCTAATAAGATTTGTGTACATTTTACAGATATTGGTAAGAGTGTATCGGATAGTGGTGTACAGTCACCAAGTGATGGTTCTTAAATGACTTTCTCGATGAGGCAGCTAAAGTCTCTATATTTTTTAGACCAGTGACTCTTGCAGAGCTTCAGACGACAGTGAAGTCAGTGAAGAATTCGTCAGCTGGGTCGGATGTTTTCAGTGTTGGAATTCTTCGTTGAGTTTTCTCTAATATTTCAGGTCATCTGTTGTATTTGATTAATTCTTGTTTTAAGACTGGAGTTTACGCGGATTGTTTGAAAAGTGCTCATATGGTACCGCTGTTTAACAATGATGATAAGAATGATATGAGTAATTATAGAACGATACCAATGCTCCCAATAAGATCGCGTACGTTTGAAAAACTGATCTATGTAAGAATGGTGGATTTTTCAAATAAAAATTCTTATTTTCACCCTACTCAGTTCGGTTTTCGTCATGGGATGTCAACATAGCAAGCGTTACTTTTCTTAACATTTGTCAATGATTCGGTGGATGCTGGGCTGAAAGTTGCGTCTATATTTCGGGAATTTATGAAAGCATTCGACTCTTTTGACCATAGTATATTATTATCAAAATTAGAGCATGCCAGCATTCGTGGTAATTTCGCAGTTTGATTTTGTCTTTTTTGAGTGGAAGGAAACAGTGTGTTGAGGTTGGAAGTGTTCATTCTGATTATATGAGTGTGAAATGTGTAGTACCACCGAGTTCTGTGTTTGGCCCCTTGTTGTTTTTAACCTATATTAATGATTTGAATGCCAGTCTTAAAAGGATATTTAGTCATGTGAGACCTGCAGCTAGACGGTCAAAAATGATATTGCCTAGCTTCACTGATGACAAACAGTATTCAGTGGCAGCTGTGACTCAGGCAGATTTATTTCTGCTATTAAATACAGGAATGAGTTGTATTGAAAGATCGATGCGTGTAAATAAATTATGTTTGAATCATAGAAAAAGTAAATTTATTCTATATGGAAGAAGTGCTAATTATTATCCTTGGATCCATGGTATTCAATTAGAAAGTGGATATATCCAGTGACATAGATATGTCCAATATCTTGGTATCCGAGTCGATAAGTGTCTTGTGTTTAAACTTCATATTGAATCACTGTGTACTAAAATAGCCAGGAATGTTGGTTTGCTGCGGAAACTGAAGCATTTTTTCCCTCCTAAAATTTTAAGAATGCTGTATTTCTCGCTAGTTCATCCGTATTTGTTATATTGAGTAAGTGTATGGTCAGCGACATTTAATACTTACCTATTGCCACTGAGAGTTCTACAAAAACAAAGCTGTTCGTGTTTTATCTGGAATGCGAGGCTCTGACTCGGTTCGAACGCAATACGGCGGTATTAAGATTCTGCTACTGTTTGGCCTACGGCATTATTTTTATGTTTAAAAGTTTTAATAACCTGCTACCTGCATGTTTCTCGATTGGATTTACTGAAGCTCAACATGGATATGAGAGAAGGAAAGCCCATTCAATACGAACCCCGTTCCCTGTATCAACATGGTCTGCATTTTGTATCCGTTTTTCTGGCCCGGCTGTCTGGAACGAACTTCCCGAGAAGGTAAAGAACAAGTCAGATCTGGTTGAATTTCGAAATTCCCTCAGGGTTAGTTGTTTTTCTCAATATGTAAGATTTTAGTGGTTGTGTGTAGAAAATGATTGGTTTAATGTTGTCGATAATTCTTTCGAAAAATGGAACACTAATATTTTCCAGCCAGAAAAAAAAATCTAGAAAGGCTACGGCATTGACTTGACTTGACTTGACTTGCTTTATTTACTACTAATTACAAAATAAACTATATACAAGCAACCGCCCGGGGAAGGCTCAAAAAGCCTGATGAAAGACGGCTGCAATCCTCTAATTCTCAACCTCTCAAAATTCTAATTCTAAAAAAAAAAGACCTGAAAAAAGACCTGAACACTCTCTCAATTTAAACAATAATACCAAAAACTAGGAAGAAAAAAAAAATTAAGACATTAATGATGACAATAATAATAAATTACCTCCCCTCTTCCAATAAATGTTTTTTTATTTTTACTTTAAACGACCCAATGTGTTCAGCTTCCCGAACGGAAACTGGGATATCATTCCAAATAGTCGGAGCCAAATACCGAATCCCGAAACCTGCACGTGTGGTGTCTCGATACTCAACCGTAAAATTTTCCGCCTCTGTAGTCGCATACCTGTGGAGTGAACTATTTACGCGAAAAAAATTTATAAAAACTGGAGGACATACATCATTCCAACATCTATAGGCAAAAATAGCAGCTTGGAAATCGCGAATCTGACCAATGTTAAGCACTCTTAATTTTTTAAAACATGACGCGGTATCATTCACATTTTCTATATAAGTCCCAAGAAGACGTACTGTTTTATTTTGTAAAATCTGCACTCTTTTGAAATTTGCATAAAAATTGCTAGACCAAATGACACAACCATAAGAAATATAAGGCGCAACAATACTATGATACAATAATAAAAGAACCGATAAAGGTAAAAAATGCTTCAAACGACACAAAATTTCCAGACCCCAAGCAACTTTAGCTGCAACAAGATCACTATGGTGCTTCCAAGACAAATTACAATCAAGCTGGAAGCCCAAATAACGCACCTCATGCACCTGTGACAAAGGCTTACCATTAAAAAATATCTTTCCATCAACACTCGGAGGCTTACCAACACTCCTAAAAATCATAAAATTAGTTATTTTAACATTAACTGACAAAAGGCTGAAACTTGTAAATACATAAAATAACTTTAAAACCCTATTTACTTTCAACAATAGATCATCAATCATTCGACTAGACATAGTTAAAGCAGTATCATCAGCGAAAGTCGTGATAAAATACTCCGGTAAGTAAAAACGCATTGAATCAACATACACAAGGTACAGAAGTGGTCCCAAAACAGATCCCTGAGGTACACCACACTTCACTTGATAGGGAGAAGAAAATGCATCATTTAAAACAACTTGAATAGATCTTCTACTTAAAAAACTATCAAACCATTTCAGATAATTACCATGAACTCCAAGGGACTGTAGACGTTTGAGTAAAATTTTAAAATCCACTGTATCAAACGACTTTCTAAAATTAATAAAAACAGTCAAAGGGATTTCACCACGTTCAGAGCATCTATTTACAATATCACAGAGAGAATGCACGGCGTCTGACGTCGAGTGAACTTTCCTAAAGCCGAACTGAGTTTCACTTAACATCCCTGATTTTGTAAGGTAATCATATAGCCTTTTATGCACAATTTTTTCAAATATTTTTGAAAACAGGGGAAGGATTGATATAGGTCTATAATTTTCGATATCTAGCTTAGACCCACTTTTATAGAGAGGGATGACTTTTGCCCTTTTAAGCGCATCGGGGAATACCCCAGTTTCCAGGGAAAGATTGATTACGTGGACGAGACATGGTATTAAATAACACATCACTGATTTAAAAGCCTTCAAATTAATTCCATCTGTCCCTGCTGAATTAGATTTGATTGTTTTCACAACCTTCAGAATTTCATCTCCAGTACACGGTTGAAACTCAATTTCATTTCCAATTCCTCTTTCATCCAAAAATTCGTCCTCCAAGGAATCATTATTAAAATTCACTAACCCTTCCGCCTGCACATTTTGACCAATGCTTGAAAAGAACTCATAAAATTTATTAGTAATAATCGTTTCATCACTCACTGCTTCTCCTTGAATCAGCAGCGAATTGGGTGGAGCTTCTTTCCTCTTTCCCAATAGGTCATTTATAACCTTCCAAGTTCCTCTCGCATTATCCTTATTTAAACTCAGTTGGTTAGCAAAATATTCTTTTTTAGCTCTCCTTCTCATTGAGTTCACTTTATTGCGTATTATTTTAAAGTCTTCAAATTTCTTGACACACTTACTATTTAAATACTCTACATACACTTGATTTCTTAAATCTGACGCTTCAAGAATTTCTGTAGTTATCCAAGGCTTCCTGGGTTGATCCTTATGCGGTTTCACAAATTTAACTGGGCAAGTCTTGTCATAAATTGGCTGAATTGGAAAAATTTGTCTTCCCCACTCCTGTGCCCTTGATATTTTTCTTAAGGGGAGACTAAATAATAACAACAAATTAACTTTTTTAAAAGGAAACTGTTATAAAAAGAACATGGCCGGTTACCGATGGGTGAAGAACTAAGGATTAGGTGGCGGTTCTTATATTTCTTCTGGAGAAGCTGAATGAAGACTGAAATCCGTGTTTCCACTAGTTCCTTTTTTAATATATTAACGGTTGGACGTTTTCCGTAAAAATCCGTAGAATGCGTTTTGGATTAAGTATAACTTTTCGTAAGCCACGAAGTTTCACAAAAGTCTCATGGTCCAGGTATATGACCGCAAAAACCCGGCAGGTTTTTTTTGTCCTAACCGTTCAAAGTTACAAGATTGGAATTTGAACATTTTTTCTCTTGCTGGCAAGTAAACGTTTACCACTGCTCAATACTACACACGAAAAAGTCACTGATCACACTGTGTCAAATTTTGGGCATGATTACCCGTTGACGTCAAACCGAAAATTAGAATTTGTAGCAGAATTTTCTGGTGATTTGGGGAAATATTAATAGGAAAGAGTGAATACCACATTTCAATAGGATTCTGGTTTTTCCATAGGTTTTCCGCAGATTTTGTAACTGCATTCTTTTGTCCATAGACAGACAAATAATTCCGTAGATCTATGGAAAAATCCCTAGAAATGGAAACACTGACTGAAATACAAGGTTTCAATATTGCCACCTTAATTTTAAAAGATGAAATCACAAATAGTGCGAAAAGTGGTGTATGTGAAGAGCTATATTCTGTCCTCGTCATTAGCTTTTAGTCGAATTGAGAGGAGTAGAATTAAAAAAAAAATTAAAAAGAAAATATGGGAATAATTCGTAGAACTTTGACACTGGCAAGAAAGCATCCGTTTTATTGTGGAAAATTAGTTAAAAACAAACTTTTCCGCAAATATGTTTTTCAAAGAAAAGAAAATAGCTACATCAGACCCAAATACGAGCATAAATAAAGTCAAATAATAATTCAAGCCTAAAACGAACATAAATTGCTATTAATTAGGTGAAACCAGGACCGGACAAAAACCAGAGATAATGCTTTAGTGTTGCCTATAGTAAAGGACCAGAAGGCTTGACTGTATTATTTAATTAAGGTTTTTGTCCCAGGCCCGCTTCATGTGAAAGGTAATGGTCGTAGAAACTTCAGAATGGACTCATTAAATAAAGAATTGAAAGTTGTAGTGCCTCTTTGAGGACTTGAAAGTGATCGGAGGAAAATATGCCCCCTCCCAAGTCTCTTTTTAGCCACCGTCCCCCAATAGGTATCTGACTGAAATTTAGAAGTATCCATTTCGTTCAAAATTGCCTAAAGGTCGAATAATTATACTTCAGTGGATGACATAACCCAAAACATACTATGTACATTCTAGTTATCAAAAAGGTGCATCAGCAATATCTAAGGAACGACTGAGGGTATTATGTTGAAACTTACACATTGAACCTTTTGATAGGTTCAGAATTAATTCTAAGGGAGGGGCGGTTGGGGTAGAGGGAGGGGGCTCTTGATTTCTGAAATTATTTCTGGCCTATGTATTATTATGAAAGTAAAGAGTAACATGAAACCCCAAAATGAGCAGAAATTATTCTGTATAGGAGGGCGGCTGCCCCTTACTCATCCTAACCTCCCTTTATGGTTATAAAAACCTCAAAGGGTGCTCATTGGACCAAAAATGGAGATCAAACAGCCCCTATCCAAGAACTGTTTTCGATATTTGGTCCCCACATACATGCTCTTTCTTTAGTAAAAAACACGCATTTTTAAACATTTATAGATGAAAAAATACACAATTACAAACATTTAGAGCTTTAAACCTCTAACGTAGGATTCTCTGAATTATTTGTAGATAGGGAAGGAGACCCTGAAGTGGAGGCAAAAATTGATATATTAATTTCTCTATATATCTTGATTTCTGGGATTATTTCCGGTTTATGCTGTTATTATGAAAGAAAAAGTAACATTAAACACCAAACAGAGCAAAGTTTCTTCCAAATAGGAGGAGTGTGCCCCTTCCTCATGTTCAACCTCCCTCTCATGGTCATAGAAACTTCAGAGAGTGTTCATTTGATCGGAAACTGAGATCTCTATTCCTTTTTTATAAGTCAAAAGTGATTAGAGACCAACCAGCCCCTGTATTAAAACTGTTCTTGATATCTGGTCCTTGTGTTATCCCTTAGGATATCTGATCAATATTTTGAGGTACCTATTTTGTACTTTCTCTCTGGCTGTTAAATTTCACGTGTGGGGGAATTTTCCAGGGGTAGGGGGGAATTGACTATGGGGGATCTCTGGAGGCGAAAACGACGGCTCCCGAAAATTGAACTCCTGTTAGGCATCTGCAACTCTTTGCAATTAAGCATCATTGAGCTGTCGATCTGAACATGGCTTTTAGTTTTTACGTCTCACATCTGCTATCTCTTAGTTCACTGACGGCTAATCTTTAGTCAGAGAGCTTTTATTGCTTCTTGCTCTAGAAAATTTTCATTCGGCTAAACTCCTAAATTTCGCTTCATGGATGCCGTAGCTCTTCGATGTTATACTGAAATTATCATTGAGCTACACTTTATTAAAGGGGCAATGTATAGAATGGGGCTGATTACAGCTTTATATAGGTAATTGTCTTATCTAGAGCTAAGGTCCAGTTCCTTCCCATCATTCGTTTGCACTGGATTAGGGAAGCTGCAGTTTTTGGAACTTTCTCATTAAAGTGACCTTTCCAGCTTAACTGATGCTCTAATATAGCCTCTCATTGTATTTCATCTACATTCTCAGGGAAATCGGGTGGTCATATAGTCCTAGAACGAAAGAAAATTGTTTCCCCTTTTTTTTTGTAGAAATTACTACTTTGCTCTTTTCTGGAGCTAAGCAGAGTTTATCTTTTGTGACCACACTTGGATTTTATTTAGCATATGTTGTCCTATCCCAAACACGACTCTCTAGCATTTTTCTTGCAAAAGGGATACTAGATCATCAGCAGGTTTCTGGTTATATTCGAAATTTTGTTTTATATTAATAGAGTCGGTAGACTATTCGTAACAAAATTCCGCATAGTAGGAGAGTTTTTTTTTAAATCTTCCTTTTTAAAAATTAGAATAAAAAGTGAAAGACACAAATGTTGTTTTTCTAAGAAATGATTTTTCCTGTACCACATTCTAAATTGTTTTCAAGATTTTTTTTTTTTTTTTGTGTTTCGAATAATAGAAACAATACCGTTCAAAGTATATTCAGTTTTCAGTAAAGCACTAAAGACCCTTGGGCTTTTTAGAGTACTTGAGAAAGAGGTAGCTTCAATCTTATTTACCATGGCCTTTTTAATCTCACAAGCTTCAATCTTACCATGGCCTATTTACCATTGGCCTTGTGATATTATTTTTTTTTGCGTTATGAAAATGTAAATAATGTCATGATACTAAAATTGTGTTTGATTTTTGTTCCATCTTTTTGCTAATTGTCGTTTCAAAATTCCAACGATAATAATTTTTCCTTTTAGACCAAGAGCCTTATCGCTTTTGGGTTTCTAGTGCAAGATATATAAATACGTAAAATTGAATAAATCGTTTGAAAATATGAATTCATCTTTTTAATTTTACACCATTCCTAGTCCGAAACTTTGGCAGGGCCAGGAAATATAGATGCAAAAATCGAAAATCAGATGATTCTTATGTCGTACCATGAAAGGCACAACTAGCAGAACAGCATTTCCCAACAACTGCAGGAAAGTAAAGTAAAATGTGAAAATAAGTGACAAAAATGCCATCTATATTAACTCACAAAAATTGTACCGCGATTTCACATCTTCTATTGACATTTACTTAAAAAAAAGGGAAAAAACAAGTTTTCAAATGAAATAAAGAGCGAAATTAGAACTTAAAGCGAATAAAAACCATCCTATGTATATTGAGGGTTGCCTTAGTTTCTCTCTTTTAACACTAAACCATCCTGTGCGTATTGAGGGTTGCCTTAGTTTCTCTCTCTTAACGCTAAACCATCCTGTGTATATTGAGGGTTGCCTTAGTTTCTCTCTCTTAATGATAAACCATCCTGTGTATATTGAGGGTTGCGTTAGTTTCTCTCTCTCTTAACGCTAGTTATCCTTTTATTTCAGTTCTTCAAAAATGAATATTTTAAGATAAGAAAAATGTATAAAGAATTCTAATTTGTTTTCAGTCAAAGTAATTTGAGAAAAAAGGTTTGTATTTGCTTTAAATAATTGCATTTTTAGTCTAAAAGTTTTTAAGGGAAACGGCAATTAAAACGTAAATAATTAATAACTGCCAAATTTGTTGCATTTTAACAAGCTTACAGGGAAGCATTAGTCCAAATTCAGCGTTAAGAGTGGATGAATTAAATTAGAAAGACGGGTGGAGGGGGCGGGGTATGTTAGAATCCTTTACATATAAAATAATATCTGTCAGTCTAAGTTTTAACGTTGCCTTTTACTTTTATTTGAAACACTTTCTTCTTCCAAATTAAGTTTAATTCACCTTTAATATCTTATTTAGGGCTCTCCTGCTGCCACCCCTCCCTTTTCCCGCCCCCTCTACCAACACTATTTGCATTCAAGCTAAAGTTTTTCTGTGGCAATGCTTTAAGAATGATAAAATGCTTTAAAATTATAAAAACAATGCTTTAAGAATGATAAAATTATCTATCAGGGAGAAAGAAAAAGGGTCCAAAAAATGTAAAAGGGAATTTTAGGTTAAAATTTCTTAGGTTTTTCAAGGGTTGTCTTCGGACAAATTTTGTTAGTTGGAGATACAGCACCCTCCCCTTGGTTCTCAACTCTATGTACAGGTTAGCATCCGAACGTAAGCTTTGTGTTGCACTCAACATATTTCTGCAATAAGAGAGGAGTTGTCAACCTACAGCACCCATATTTTAGACTTAATCTAAATATAGCCCACCAATAAAAACAAAGATAAGCTAGGGGGTAAATTCTTCCAGAAAGATCCAAAGACCTTCCTCCTAATGGCTTTCGTGCAACAATATACTACTATAGATAATTTAATGAATTCTCAATAAATGAACTCAGTCAAATAAAGTTCCAAAATATTTTTCAACAATTGTCGTTTATTTTATATCGAGTCCACACATTAGGGCCGTTCTTTTGCACTAAGATCTTACATTTAAGATCTCACATCTTTCTGCAAACATTTCCATTCTTTTAACTCATCTTTGTTCTAAGATATTACACCTCACTGATGTTAGCAAAAAGTCTGAAGGGCGCCATCTTTCTGCAACATAGAACAATGATGGGAGAACTTCGATTTTATACTCATCATTGTTCGTAGACCGCTGATCAGAGCAGAATGATGAAAGACGTTTGCAAAAGAACGCTATAAGATGTAAGATCTTAGTGCTAAGATTCCACTTTTAAGCGTTCTTTGTCAAAAGATGTAAGATCTTAGCACAAAGATGAGTAAAAGAACGGCCTTATTATCAGGAGCCATTGCGCCACCCTCTAGGCATTACGGCCTCTAAGACTGGGGACTGTATAAATAGCTTATTGACAGTACAAAATCCATTTGTTAATTTAGAATTTACGCTCAGTAGTATTTTGGCCCTCTTTGAGACAAATTTCCTTTTGTGCCACAGAATGGAAGAAATAACCCATTCAGTGTGGAGTCCTCTTTTTTGCTACTGAAAAAGGGGACTCTCTTGATATTCTGTTAAAACTGTTCTGATAAGATCACATAGTGGAAGGTAGAAAAAACAGAACTCCCGGAAGCGTGACCATCCTTTCCGGGAAAAATAAAAATTTCCTATTTTTGTAAAAAAGGGCTTGAAACTTTGTTCATCTTAGATATGTTAAATGGATGGTATAGTTTTTGTCACCATAACCTACTTCTTGAGGAGTGTCTTTTCCTTTTCTAAGACCATGCAAATATTCTTACCGTAATAACTTAGTATGTGCTGTGCTAAAATCTCCTTTTTTAAAGTTCAGTTACAATTTGCATGTGTCACCCTTTGCTTACAGTTTCGTTCCAAAAACTATTTGATAGTTTTTGGATGAGAATTTATTGACTATACCGTTAATCTTACGGTTGATTTTCTATTTACGTTTAATAATAACAACAACAAAAACGGTTTGAAAAATTATGCAATATGAGATTCTTCATATACGTAGCCATGCTCTGGAATTACACTGCTTCCAGGAATGGGTTGCACAATAGAATTATCTGGCTCAGCCATCTCAGCCACAATTTTCGTGACAAACAATTTGAGTGTTTCCTGGCGTTGTTCTGCTGTCTGTAACACTTCTTCGTGATTGGCTTCTAAATCACAATCATATTCCGTAACACATTCATTTGTGATAAGACAGAAAGCAAAAACTCGCATGCTGCATTGTCTAGCCACAAGAACTTCGTGAACTGTTGACATTCCTTAAAAAAACAAGAGGGTTATTCTCATCAAAGTATAATCACCTACGGAACAAGTACTGACAAAATCTATCCTCTCCACACAAAAGAAGTAACCCTTTGTCCGCGTCTCCGGAGACGATTCCATACCTATGCGAACCTGGCAACTAAATACCGTAGTTACACAATTCAATACAACTTGGGTGAATAGATTGGCTTATTGGCTCGGAGCGATTAAGTAGTACAGCATTTTGCATCTAGAGGCGCTGAGGTACACGGGGTCACTTTTGGAGAGTTTTGTCAGTACTTGTTCCGTAGGTGATTATGCTTTGATTCTCATCAAGCTGAGGCTTAATATCAAAAAAGTACCAGTGACGAGTATCCAATGGAAAGTGCGAATGTCTTATACGACCAACTAGTGAAAATTGCGGGAATATAGACTGGAAAAGCAAGTTATTTGAATATTAACCACGCTTCCACTTTTCTAATTAATTACTACTTTTTCTGGGCGAATCTCCAGCATTTTTATTTGGGGGGGGGGGGGCAAGAGAGGTCCATATCTGGATATTAAAGGGGTATAAACTATATAATAATTTTTTTCTCTCTATTTTTTTTGGGGGGGGGGGGTAAATTTTCCCCCCCCCAAAAAAAAAGAAAGAAAAATAGACAGATGATTTGGCGCTGCATTGAATTGCTAACAATTCAATGCAGCGTAAATCACCTGAAACCTAAAGCTACACACGCTCCCCTCCAGCCTAATCTATTTGAAGCTCCCCCCCCCCTACTAAGGAGTCCCATCTTCCTTTAAATCCTTTCTTATGGCCTCTTCCTACCCATTTAATACCCATTTTACTTCCTGAAGCTATTGATTTGCAAAATGAAGAATATACCAATTACTACCAATAATACCAATTACGGAGCCCAATCATTTGAATTTGGTGCTAAAAATCACTACCCCGGCCTTTCATTAGTAGCTCAGATTTGCTTTCCGAGTCTAGCCAATTCTTGGCTTTTTGCAAACATCGGTTTGGCAGCTCACATTTAGTACAAAATCAATAACAACTTGAGACAAAACTTCCCGAAGACCGAAGCACACTTGAATCTGTATAAATGGAGAGCCTACTGCATTGCTACAAAGCCCCCTTCCCCTCTCTTTAAACTTCATAAGTAAAGAGCTATAGTACCTTTGTCATTCATGTTCATTCAAAAATCATTAGTATAATTGGAGGGACGAATGTGTGGTACTGAGGACTGAAACCCTTCACCATTGTAAATATAGACATGTTTTGTCTCACTTGTTCTAAGTTTTTAAGTTTAAGTTTTTTAAGTTCAATGGGTTTATTAACAAATAAAAATAATAAATGACACATAATCAAAATACTCAGTCCATTCCTGGACGCCGAGAACCAAAATCATTATGTATTTCAGAATGTAATATGTATTTCAGAATGATATTAAATCCTTCATTAAAATCAATGATAAAAATAAAAAAAAATCCCCCGTAGCAATGTCTATGAATTTGGTGGAAACGCTTAATTAATATAACTTAAAAATAAAGAGAAGGGAAAATTCAGATGCGAAGCATCGTCATGAATACATAAAAAAAACTAATAAACTTTCATGAAAACTAATTACCGAAAATTCAAAATTCGAATATAATATCTCACAAATCTTTTTCTCAAAATGAACACAATTATTAGACTTCTTGTTTTATCATCTAAATTATTCCAACAACAACAACATTGAAAGGTTCATATCCATTGAAAAACGATGTTTTGAGTTATGATGTCCCAAATTACAAATACAGAACTCAAATTACAATATAAGCATCCTAAAGCAAAAGTAATAACCCATAGTATAAACAAAACACTGTATGTAGCCTACATTTCTTACAATAATTCCTAATTCCCACTAGAATTAGCCTCCGAAGACTTACGAGCTTCTTTATTACAAGGTGAGCAATAAAATATGGGAATCCAAAATTAAAACACACTAAACACATACGTCGTAAATGGTACTTGATTTTTACAAAAGTGTCTGAGTTACTAAATGCCTATATAAGGCTGCAATTGCAACAAGAGAGGGCTAAAATTTACCAAGTTAATACAACTCTAAGGAACATTGATTGGTAATACTTGAAGCAATTTAATGCTAAGCAATGAGTAATGAAGCAATTGCCGTTTTCAAAATTAAAATGGCAAATTTTACCACAAATAAGGTATGCATTACCACCCACTTAAAGACCCCTCAAAGCTAGATCGTCATTTGAGCTGTCATAGAAACGGTATTAAATGTAGTAACTATAAAGTTTTTGGACAATTAAATTTATCGATCTAAGAACACAAGATTTAAATTAGCTTTTATCATTTATAAAAAACATTGTTAGAATCCATTCCTTTCATATGTATTGGCTAAACAAAAGCGTCAATCTAGTAATATATTTAGTTGTCAGTATAGTGCAAATGACACTCTAGCCTTGAGTGGATTTGAAGGGTGTGTGCCCAAACCACAACTGTTTGTTGAAATTTATGTTGTAAGTTCTACTTCATCGTTCATCGTAATTTGTCTTCATTTCAGGTTAAAGTCTTCCATAGTAAATTAAATAAAAAACAAGTTTTTCAACTTAAGGTAAGGAGCAACATTAATGCTCAAAACGAGCAGAAATAATTCCGTATATGAAGGGGTTGCCCCCTCCCCCTTTGTCAATACCTTTCTCTTCATGCTAAGGTTTTTAAGTACTTTAAAAAAAAAGCCAAGAATTCCAATTAAACGGCCCTTTTGTTTCAAGAGTCGTTCTTGAAAAATTGGGAGAATAAGTCAAACTTTAGCATAAGGAGCAAGGTATTGAGAATGGGGGCAACCCCTTCAAATACGAAATAGTTTCTGTTGGTTTTGAGTTTTAATGTTGCTCCTTACTTTCAGTTGAAGAAACTTGTTTTTTTTTCAATTCTTATCGTTTTTCAATTAGTCCTGGTAAATCTGGCTCACCGTCCATGAAAAATTCCCTCCCTTAACGAGAAACTCCTCTTTGGAAAGTTTCTCCCACATAAAAATAAAGCCCTTGCAAAACTCCTTCCGGGCAATTCATCCTCGTTGAAATTCCCTCCCTCCATAAAAATTTCTTGCATAAGATTTAGCCTGAAAAATTCTCCTTAGCGCACTTTCATTTTAAAATGTTCGAATCGTTTTTCCGATCACTGAGGAAGTCCCCATTTACGCGGAAATTATTTCCCGGATCTCCAAACACTCTGAAAATTTCCCCCGGAACATCTACACATGCAAAATTGAGGAGGCAAAGAGAAATTAAAACAAATAAAAACAATTTCGTAAAGGAATTCAGTCAAAACCCTCCAGAATAAAACTTCCCCTACAATGTTCAACCCCGGAAGTCTCCCTCCGCACGGAAAATTATCCCCATGGAAACCCATCCCAAGCACAAAGTCCTCTCCGTAAAAACGTCTGTATACTTCCTAATAACAAATACTACACGTCAACAATGGGCAACTTTTATAATTTATAGAAGCCATCCCTAGGGGCTGGGGGCATGGGCGACCATAATCTGAATTCCAAGAGGGGGGGGGGCAAACCTCGTCGAATTGGCACTTTTAATGCTATATAATAGAAATCTCAGAACAAAAATATAAAAATAAGGCAACATCAGTCAGGCAGGGGAGGGGCGGGCGCCACCTGCCCCCCCCCCCTTATGGGTACCCTTGGGTGGGGGGGGGGGGGGTCATTTCATCTATAAAGGCACAGTTTTGGGACTTTTCAACTATGATGAACAAAATGGCTATCTAAAAATTTTGATTGGATAATTTTAGATGAAAAAGACGTAGGTGGGGGCTAGTTGCCCTCCAATCTTTTGGTCACTTGTAAAGAGTCTAGAACTTTTTATTTCCGTTTCAATGAGCCTTCTTTCAAAATTCTAGGACCATTGGTTGAATACAATCACTCCTGGAAAAAAAACTAAAAAAAAAAGAACACGCCCGTCATCTTTCTTCTGACAAAAATGACGAAAAATTCCACTTTTTTGCAGATAGGAGCTTGAAACCTCCACAGCAGGGTTTTCTGATACGCTAAATTTGATGGTGTGATTTTCATTGAGCTTCTATGACTTTTTGGGGTGTACCCCCCCCCCCCCTCTTTCAAAAATTAGGCAAGTTTTCTCAGATTCTTAGCCTTTTATGGGTAACACTAAGCTTAATGGTTCTAATATATTTGCAATCATTGAGCTCAATAAAATATTGAACCAATTTTTTTTTTATATATTTATTGATATAAAAATCCCGTTTCAGTTACTATTGATGTCGCACTTTACTTGCAGTTCGTTGCGATGAACTGTTTGATTTCTAATTAATTCAAGTAAC
Source organism: Artemia sp. Qi Xiang Cuo (assembly GCF_049724085.1). Classification (NCBI taxonomy): domain Eukaryota; kingdom Metazoa; phylum Arthropoda; class Branchiopoda; order Anostraca; family Artemiidae; genus Artemia; species Artemia sp. Qi Xiang Cuo. The sequence goes on along the minus strand of NC_142806.1, from coordinate 54,152,769 downwards.
CTAATTAATGATCTTTTAAGTTTTCTCTTTACTTTGGACGAAAAAACGTTATTGTTATTATTGTATATTACGATAAAAGCGTAATATTTTCCATCAATACACTCAACAAATTTAAAATTCTCGCTAAGAAAGTTGTGACATTTATATTCTATGTAGGTTCTTATAATTGTATTTTTTTTTTCTGTTATTTTCTTGCTCGAGCACTAAACCTTCCAATACAATATAAACATTTGGTTTGAACATTGTTTTTCCCGTCATTAGGGCCGGTTCTGATTACCTAGGGCATCAGGGCCTAAAAGGTACCTGAGCAAAGGGCGTGGGGCTGGGCCGGATGTGGATAAGAGTAGGTCACGAAAATGGAACGAATATATTTTATTTTGTGGAAAGAATAATCATTGCAAAATAAAACTTCTTACGAAGCATCTACGTTATTCTATGCAACTTTTACACGACAATATGAGGATCAAATGAAAAGAAAAACGAAAAAGTAGGTTACCAACAGAGTCAATTCCCATGAGTCGAAGGAATCGGAGCTCAGCAATTGTTTCATAGTTGGGTCCTCCAACCATAACATGAACGCCTTCCCTTACTGTATCAGATATACCCATGTCAGTTGCTATTCGCTTGGCTATTTCTCGGTAATGGGAGTCATAAGTCTTATTCATTGGGAAAAATCGAGGCCCGAATCTAAAAATAAGAAATCTTTACCTGATACGTTGAATCTACAGCTGCTACTATTAGTACTACAAACAACTCAATGCAGCACCAAGCCGCCTGAGGCCAAAAAACTGCATATACTCCTTCTCAATATATTCAAGGCTCACCTCCTTACACCCTCCAAAAAGTTCATATTTTCTTTAAATCCTTTCTTACAACATCTACCCACCCCATTCAGGGACGACCTACCTTTCGTTTGGTCCTAGATGGATGGCCGAAAAGCACAAGCTTTGGCAATCTGTAATCTTTCATCCGCAAATATTGTCCTAGCCATTTCAACCTTTCTCTAATAATAGCCCAAGAAAGTGGGATAGGACCACATTTTTCGTAAAGCTTACTGTTTGAAATCAGCCCATTAAAAACAGGTACCCAAAATGATCCGTAGGTAATTCCTCTGGAAAAAATCCAACAAATTTTCCTTCCTCTTTAGAAGCGCCCACGATTTAGAATCACTTAACCCAATCTTCAAATCTATTGTTGATTTGGATATTTTGTTATGATTAAGGTTTGTATGGAAGAAGAGTGGTAGGGAGCTGGGGTGGCAGAGGGGAAGGGTGGTGCGGTGACAATGAGGAAGGAAGGTAGGGTGGTAAGGAGGCTGTGGTATAGGTGTGTTACAGAAATGACATTGTTGGAAGAGACTGGTTTGTTGTTTGGCTTTTTTGTTCATTATTGTTTTCTCTTTTTTATTAGTTATTGTATTGGACTTGGTGGATCTGCTAGTATCTTTTGGTGCACACTTGCAAAAATATCAGTTTTTTCGTAAGTGCAGCGTTAGTATTTATAAAAATTGTTTTTCTGTTAGTGAACAAAGACACCTTAGCCTATGCTTGCACCCTGGAATCTCAAAACCCCAAAAATAATTCGTTTTGCTAGCAAATTCATCTAGGATACTCAAATCATCAGCATAATCTGAGTCTAGGAGAGTTTTACCGTCCCATTTGATTCCATGTTCTCTTATAGCCTTGGCCGTGTTCCTTTGGACTAAGTCCATCAAAATCATCCATTTAAATGAAGATAAAACCTAACCCTATTTAAGTCCTGATTCAACACAAAAACTAGCAACTAGCCTCATTTCTTACCGCAGCATTGTTGTTAACGCACATAGCACCAATCGCTTTAATGTATTTATTTGATATACCACACAAGGATAGGACATTTACTAGAGCTCTTCTCTCGGCTGAATCAAATGCTTGTTCGCTTGACACAGACGCTTGTTATATAGATTATAATCTACAAAGCTGGAGCCTAAAGAGATTTGATGACTCAGGCACTTGTCAATTTTTAATAAAAGAGTGAAAATTTGGTGAAAATTTCTGTCTTCTTCCTTTCCTAAAAGCCCACTGTTCATCTCTTAAAAGTTTATCTACAGTATCTCCAAGTCTAAAAAGTACCATCATACAGCGTAATTTGCTTCCTTCCCCTTTTTCTAAAACCATATTCATAATTTTCAGTAATTTATTTCCACATTTCAAATTTGAAAATTGGGCAGAATATGTTAGAGAAGGCCTTAAGCAATAGTGTAGCTAAGCTAGGCAGACGGCAATTGTCCTTCTAGAGAAAATATGCACCCATTGATAGAAAAATTATCAAAAGTTAGCAAAGCTAAATCTTGGCCGATGATGGTGCACTTCAAAACAAACACATATCCAAACGCTGCTTCTTTCTTCTTACGTGCTGACTGGTGAAACACCCCGGCCTCTAATTAGAGAATATGAAGTTGAAGATGTATAATCAAAATGTATGTATCAGTTATTTTATTATTGGTCCGTGTTTATAATGCTGGATTTCTTGATCTAATATGGCTTTCAAACAGTTCGTGGTAACGAACTGTAAGTAAGGAGCGACCCGGCTCAATGGTAACCGAAACTCTAGAAAACGTGTTTTTGATACCAATAGATATATCAAAAGAATCAGATTTCAATGCTGATTTCAAATATATAACTTTCATTAAGTTTAGTGCTACCCATCAAAAGTTACGCACATGAGAATATTTGTCTGATTTACAAAAAAAGGAGGAAAGACCCCCTAAAAATTATAGAAGCTTATTGAAAATCCCGCCATCATATTCAGCGTATCAGAGAACCCTACTGTAGAGGTTTCAATCTCCTATCTACAAAAATGTGGAATTTTACATTTTTTGCCAGAAGAAAGATCACGGATGCGTGCTTATTTGTTTTTTTTTGTATTTTTTCCCAGGGGTGATTGTATTGACCCAGTGGTCCTAGAATATCGTGGGAGGGCTCATTGGAACGGAAATTAAAAGTTCTAGTTCCCTTTTTAAGTGACCAAAAAAAATGGACGGCAACTAGGCCCCCTCCAACGCTTATTTTTTCATCAAAGTCACCCGATCAAAATTTTGAGATAGCCATTTTGTTCAGCATGGTCGAAAATATGATAAATATATCTTTTAGGGTGACTTAATCCCCGAAGTTCCCAGAGGGAGGGCTAAAAGTTATGAACTTTACCCAATGTTAACATATAGTATTGGTTATTGGGAAGTATACAGAAGTTTTCAGGAGGTTTTTTTTCCTGGTAGTGGGAGGGATGGGTGGGTCGGTGGTTATGTTGGAGGATCTGTTCATGATGGAAGTTTTCATGGGGGAAGGGAAATTGCCATGAAGGGGGCGCCGGACTTGCCAGCATTATTTATTGGTTATTGGGAAGTATACAACCATTTTCAGGAAGGATTTTTTCTGGGGGGGGGCTAGAGGAGGGGGTTACTCTGGAAAATATTTCCGTGGAGGATGTTTCTTTGGGGTAAGAGACATTTCTATGAAGGGGGCGCCGGATTTCCGAGCATTAGAAATTAAATCGATCATTAGACGATCAGAAATTAAATAAAAAAAAACAAGTTTTTTCAACTGAAATGTAAGAAGGAATATTAGAACTTAAAACGAACAGAAATTATAACGTATGTGAGGGGGTTTTCCCCCAAGTCAATACCTCGCTCTTTACGCTACAGTTTTTTTTTGTGCTTTCAAAAGAGCTATCTATTCTAATTAAACGGCCTTTGTGATTCAGAGGTTTTTGAATACAAATTTTTTTTTAACTTTTAACTTAAAGAGCGTGGTATTGACTAAGGGGAGAACCCCTTCATATACGTAATAACATATACGTAATAAAAAAACAATAAAAAAACAAGCGATACGGCTCAATAGTAATCGAAACTTTTAAAAACGGAATTTTGATGTCAATAAATGTATCAAAAGAATGTGTTTATAATGCTGATCCTAAATATATAAATTTTATTAAGTTTAGTATTACTCATCAAAGGCTACAGGCCTGAGAAAATTTACTCGATTTTTTTAAGAGGGGGGAAACATCCCCTACAAGTGAAAGAATTTTAATGAAAATCACACCGTCAGAATTAAGCGTATCAGAAAACCCTATTACATAGGTTTCAAGCTCATATCTGCAAAAATCTGCAACTTTGTATTTTTTGCCAGAAGAAAAATATACGAATATAGAAGTTAGCTACGTAAGTTAATTTGTAAAGACATCCATTTAGCAAAAGAAAAGTAAAATTTTTATGCAAATAAAAGCTGCATTAACTAAACAACGATCAGAAATTAAATAAAAAAAAACAAGTTTTTTTTAACTGAAAGTAAAGAGCGACATTAAAACTTAAAACGAACAGAAATTATTCCGTATATGAAAGGGGCTGTCCCTCCTCAACGCCTCGCTCTTTAGGCTAAAGTTTGACTCTGTCTCACAACTTTATTTTTTAAAACAATAAAAAACTTTAGCGTAAAGAGCGAGGCGTTGAGGAGGGGACAGCCCCTTTCATATACGGAATAATTTCTGTTCGTTTTAAGTTTTAATGTCACTTCTTACTTTCAGTTTAAAAAACTTGTTTTTTTTTATTTAATACCAACAAAAACGGTGCCAAATTTTAATTTCTTTCTCCTGAAATTATGTGTAAACCAAACAAATTTTATGGTACCTAGGAGATGAAAGCTTTTGCTAATTTTTATTATTCCCCTAGCTGCTTGATGGGTCCAATTCCTGAAATTCCCCAGAAATTCCGATTGCGAAATTTTAATTTCTATAGAATTATTAAAAACCAGAAATTCTCTTTCTATCCCAGTTTAGCCCCAAAGAGTATGGTTATTTATGAGAGTGGAAAATGGCACTAGGGTCAGCAAAAATAAAACCATTAACGACATCTAGCGTTTGATGAAACTTAGTATTTAACCTTTGTAATCGTTTTTCTGTCAGGAACTGAGATCAAACACTTATCACTATACTAATTTTACCAACTACACAAATTAATTTTTTTTTTATAATTAAACTGAAAAAATGCCAAGTGTCACCAAATGCTAGATGATGTTAATATTTTTTGTCGGTACTAGTACCAGACCCCACTCTAGCAAGAGTAGTAACCGTACAATTACTTGAAAAGGGACAAGGAAACCTACGCCTTAGGCATGGGTATGTGTGTATATTTTAAACGAATTGGGGTTACCAGGGTCATTAGCAAAGAGGTATCATTTCTATAGAAGGTATAGTAATTTGAAATATCATATGGAATTTGCTTGATGGTGTATACTGTGAGTACGTGTTTGAACCAAACAGGTTGGTCATAATCTGTTCTGCTTCAAGTTTTCTCTGACACAATTAACTTAATTTATAGTTAATTATATAATAGTTTTTTTTTTATGTTAAATCTGTGGTCATTCATCTGTAATTTTATTAGTAGGTTTTTTTTTTAAAAACTTTGATATTCGTATCATGGTTTTGTTTAATATAAAGAGTCCTGATTTTGAACAGGGTAATTAAGTCTTTAGTTTGCTAGATTTGCGAATTTTTTTTGCGAAAAGATATTTGCGTAAAGATATTTGCGTATACGCTTACAAGGGACATTGCTAGAAAGTATTCAATAGATTAATTGAAAAGTAACGATAGAATGACAATGTGACTTGACCTAGCTTTACCTCGCCTATGTGTTATTTATAATACTTAAGTAACGTGTGAAAAATATTGTCAATTTAAAAAGAATGGGATGAACACGGGTAGGAGGGGGGGGGGGGGAAGAGCGGGTTGAGTGGCACGCGGGTTCTGTAAATGAGTCGCAAGTTGCAGGTAGGGCGTTCGGGTATCCCCGGGTGCGCTTACCAGGGGGGGGTTCAGTTGCACGGGGGGGGTATCCTTTCTTTTTTTTTGTAAATCGGGCTCCCTGTTTTCAAAATCCCTTTTTCTTCTGAGGCTTGGAGCATTTGGTGACTAGATATTAAACATAATGAAATTTAGCACGGAGGTTCAGTTGTACAGGGGTGTCAGTTATACAGGGATTCAGTTACATGGGGGTTCTTTGTTTTAAATAAGTAGTATTTGTATCTTTTAAAATAACTTTACGGGGATTGAGAGACTCAGTTGCCTAATTCCTTGTGATTTTTATTTACTTGATTCTCAATAAAAAATATATTAATTTGTTAAATACTTTGTTTTTGTATCTTTTAAAAGATCTTTACGGGGCTTGAGAGACTCAGTTGCCTAATTCCGTGTGATTTTTTTTACTTGATGGTCATTAAAAACGAAATTTTTTTGTTAAATAAGTAGTTTTTGTATGTTTTAAATGAGCTTTACGGGGATTGAGAGAGACAGTTGAATTATTCCGTGTGATTTTTTTTTACTTGGTGGTCATTAAATTCGAAATTTTTATGTTAAATAAGTAGTTATTGTATCTTTTAAAAGAGCTTTACGGGGATTGAGAGACTCAGTTGCCTACTTACGTGTTATTTTTCTTTACTTTCGGGTCATGAAAAACTAATTATTTATGTTAAATAATTAGTTTTCTTATCTTTTAAAAGATCTTTAGGGGGATTGAGAGACCCAGTTGCCTACTTCCGTGTGTGTTTTCTTTACACGATTGTAAATAAAAAACGAAATGTTCGTTTTCACTAAGGAGATTTTTTTTATGTTAAATTAACTTTAAGTGGAGTGATAGACTCTGTTGCCTAAGTCGGTGTGATTTGTCTTAACTGGTTAGTCATTAAAAACTAACTGGTTTTCTTTTATTATTAGTTTTTGTTAATTGTAAATGTGCTTTACGTTGATTTAGAGACTAAGTTGCCAAATTCCGTGTGATTTTTCGTTAATTGAGGTTAATTAAAAAATAAAATATTGTGATAAAACAGTTTAGATTTTATAATAAATAATAGATATAAGTGGATAGAGATTAACATTTGCCTAATTACGTGTGATTTTTATTAACTTGATGTTCCTTAAAAAAGAACTTTTATTTTTATTTTATTTGTTTTTGTAAATATTTAAATAGCTTTACTTTGTTTGTTAGACTAATTTGACTAAGTAATTGTTAATAATCTTTAATATAGTTTCAAAAAAATATATAGTAGTGTTTTCAAGAAGTAGTTAATGAATATTTGAAATTAACTTTCCGTAGAGTTAGAGCCACAGTTGCATGATTCTGTGTTATTTTTCTTTACGGGTTAGTATAGATAATAGAAACATTTGTTTTTTATTGTTATTTTTTGTAAGTTTTAACAGATATTTAATTGAATTGTGAGTGAAAGTGGCAATATTCCGTGAGATTTTTGTTTTAGTGGTTGTCTTTAACATAGACCATTGTGTTTTCCTTAATTATAGTTTGTATCTATTATATTATCTTTAAAGTGATTGAGAGAATCAGGTGCCTAAGTCTGTGTGTTTTGTACTTACTGTGTTTTCCATAAAAAAGAAAGATTTGTGATAAATAAGTAGTTTTTCTATCTTTTAAAATTGAGGTAAGGGGAGTGAGATACTCAGTTTCCGGTTTAAGTGTGTTGTATGTTTACGTGGTGGTCGTTAAAAACTAAATTTTTGTGTTAAATAAGTAGTTTTTGAATTTTCAAAAGATAATTACTGGTAGTTTGAGAATCTTGGTACTTAGTCAGTGATTATGTACTTGACTTTGGTTAAAATAAAAACTAAATTTTCATTTTATATAATTAGTTTTTGTAACTAAAAATTTTTAGTTAATTGGTTTGAGAGACTATTTTTACGTTTTAAGTGTGGTTTTTCTTTACGTTTTTGTAGAAATCATATTCCTTAATTGTTATATAAGTAGTTTTTGTATCTTTTAAAATAACTTTACGGGGTTTGAGAGACTCTGTTGCCTGATCCATGTGGTTTCTTTTTTTCAATAAAGACATTCAATATAATAAAAATGTTTCATTCAAACTTTTTTTACACCTCAGGTTTTTTCAACTTTATTTATTTTTTCTTTCTGTAAAGAACCTAAAATTTCAAAATATGATTAAATTGCAGGAACTTAAGCTCTTGGATTTTTATGATATACGTTTTGACTGCCCCACCGGCATTCTATGACAAGTTATTGACACTACCTAATCTATTGCATGTATTAAATCAGTATTTTTTACGCAGTGGAACGATAAACACATAAGTCATATCTTTAAAAAAAGTGAAGATGGAGCATTTTAATAAAGTGTGTTTACATAACAAGGTTATTGTAGCATTGAATGCTGACAAAGAGAAGTATTTAAACTTTGAAACAAGTAAAGGCGGTAGCACTATTGGAAATGTATGCATGCATTGTCATGACAGTAAGGAATTAAATTTCTTTGGAATACCGAAAAAATTCTACTCTTATGTTGGTTGTTATGCGAGATTGAGATCTCCAGAGATGATTGCACTCAAAGAGAATGCCAACATAAAAATAATCATTGATGATAGAGGACAACTCCTTGCTACTGTTGCAGGTAACAAATTACCTACTGATACATCCAATTGTCACCTTTCGGGTATTGGCATTCAACGGAAGATCAATAAAAGAAAGGCCTACTCTTCTACTAATATCGTAAACCATATCTTATCTACGTGCCGAAACTGTTACCTGTGTAAAAATAATGTGATAATAGACATTGAATTTGCCAGAAAAATAAAAATGGCATTGTCAGAAAATATCACGATGGAATATAAAGATGAATCGATGAAAAACAAAGCACCAGCAAACGTTACTGCCATTGCTCAAACAGTCATTGAACCAAATAATACCAAAGACGAAAAGTATATTGAGCCTTTTTATGACACAACATTAAAAATTGTGTATGACTCAAAATGGAATAATGATTATTCTACTGATTACGAACTAAGAGAAGACATTAGCTATAATATCAAGAGAGAACATGGTGAACTATTTTATGGAGCAGATTCAAAATGTCCAAAGTTAATCATTTATATTAATAATGTATCATAATATATTTTTTGTATTAATATTCTACATAGTATTATTTCATTAAAAATACATTATGCATTACATTGTTATGTGTTCATTATTTTTAGAGTAAGCTAGCATATTAAACGTTCAGAATGTCTAATAAAACGTCGGAGATGTAAGAAAAGGAATTTGCATACATCTATTGTCAGACTACATGGGAACAAATTCTTCTTGAATTCGCCTCCTGGATAAATAAAAAAGACATTTCATTCAAGAAATTATGACGAAACTCTAAGTAAGCAACAAACTCTTTCTTGAAGTTACCTCATGGATACACAATGCAGAAATTTCATTTAAGGAATTATCAAAAATTTTAAGTAAGTAGCAAATTGTTTCAAAAATATGTTAATACGTTTAAGCAATAAATATCTTTAAGCCTAACCCGTCTTTATTCTTTAGAATAGTTTTATTCATTTCATTAAATTATGAAGAAATTGTAAGTAAGTAACAATAGCTTTCTTGAATTCGCTTCCTGGACGCAATAGAGATATTTAATTCAACAAATCATAATAAAATCGCAAGTAAGTAATACAGTCTTGATCATTTTCACCTATAGGATACACAATACTGAAATTTCATTCTATCAATTAGGAAGGACTTGTAAATAGTGAACATAATCATGTTACCTCATGGATGCACAATGCAGAAATTTTATTTACGAAATTATCAAAATTTTTAAGTAAGTATCAAATTCTTTCTTGAATTCACCTCCTGGGTAAATAAAAAAGACAGTTCATTAAAAAAATTATGAAAATATTTTAAGTAAGTAGCACATTCCTTCTTGAATTCACCTGCTGGATAAGCAAAAAAGACATTTCATTCCAGAAATTACGACAAAATTTCAAGTAAGTTACAAAATCTTTATTGTTTTCATGACTTAGATACACGATATATAAATTTAATTCAATAAATTATGAAACAATTTCTCAGTAAGTAGCAATTTCTTTATTGAAGTCAACTCTTGGATACACAATGCGTAAATTTCATTTAAGAAATTAGGAAAAAAAAAAATTTCTTTCTTGAAGTCAACTCTTTGATACACAATACGGAAATTTTATTAAAGAAATTATTAAAATATTTGTAAGTAAGTAACAAATTCTTTTAATTTTCAACTCTTGTATATACACTAGAGATACATCATTCAAGAAATTATGAAAAAATCGCAAGTAAGTAAATTTTTTTTCTCTTTATCACAAACAATTTTCACTTACCTACACGATGTAGAAATTTAATTCAAGAAATTAGGAAAAATTCTCAGTAAGTAACAATTTCTTTTTTTGAAGTCAACTCATAAATACACAATACGGAAATTTCATTCAAGAATTTCATGACTTATATACACGATGTAGAAATTTTATTCAAGAAATTATGAAAAATTCTCAGTAAGTAACAATTTCTATCTTGAACTTAACTCTTGGATAAACAATATGTAAATTTTATTCAGGAAATCGTTAAAATAATTTCTAGTAAGTAGAAAACTCTATTGACTTCAGCTCTTTGATATCCAGTTCCGATACTTCATTCCAAAAATTGTTAAAAAGTCTTCAGTAACTAACTTTTTTTTCTCTTTATCAAAAACAAATTTCACTTAGCTACATGATGTAGAAATTTAGTTCAAGAAATTATCGAAAAATTCTCAGTAAGTAACAATTTCTTTCTGGAAGCCAACTGTTGGATATGTAATATATAAATTTGATTCAAGAAATTATGAAAATATTTGTAAGTAATTAGCAAATTCTTTCTTGAATTTACCTGTGGGACAAACAAAAAGACATTTCGTTCAAGAAATTATGACAAAATTCTAAGCAAGTAACAAACTCTTTATTGTTTTCACGAGTTAGATATACGACATAGAAATTAAATTCAAGAAATTATGAAAAATTCTCAGTCTAAGTAGCAAATTTTTCTTGAATTCACCTGTTGGATAAACAAAAAAACATTTCGTTCAAGAAATTAAGACAAAATTCTAAGTAAGTAACAAACGTTATTGTTTTCACGAGTTAGATATAAGACGTAGAAATTAATTTCAATAAATTATGAAAAAATTCCCATAAAAATTTGAAAATACCTAATTTTATTAACCGTGGTTAAAAACAAAAAAACAAAAAAAGACATTTAGTTACATAACTTATGAAAAAAATATTATTAATAAAAAAAATTTATTGTTTTAAAGAGTTATATATACGATGTATAAATTAAATTAATGAAATTATGAAAAAATTCTCAGCAAGTAACAATTTCTTTCTTGAAGTTAACTCTTGGATACACAATACGGGAAATTTCATTCAAGAAATTATGAAAATATTTGTAAGTAAGTAACAAACTCTTTATTAATTTCACCTCTTGGATATACAGTACAGATACTTCATTCAAGAAATTATGAAAAAATCGCAAGTTAGTAGCTTTTTTTTTTCTCTTTATCACAAACAATTTTCACTTAGCTACACGATGTAGAAATTTAATTAAAGAAATTATGAAAAAATTCTCAGTAAGTAACAATTTCTTTCTTGATGTCAACTCTTGGATACACACAACACGGAAATTTCATTCAAGAAATTATAAAAATATATGTAAGTAAGTAACAAGTCTTTATTGATTTCACCTCTTGAATATACAGTACAGATACTTCATTCAAGAAACGTGATTAAACACGTTTTGAAACTACATGCTATTTGTATGCCTTTCCTGGCACCTTTCCAAACGAGCGGGATTCCCCACTGGTTCCTACACATTGCAAAAGTGAGCAGTACGAAAACTCCACGTTTTCAACCAGACTGGTTTTTTAGGGACCAATCAGGAGAGATATGCAAAGTCGACAGAGCTTTATTTGATTTTCTTTAAGGTTCAGTTAGACGTAGTTACGTGTCCGCAAGCAACTTAGTCTAAATGATCCTTAAAGAAAATCAAATAAAGCTATGTTGACTTTGCATATCTCTCCTGATTGGTCACTAAAAAACCCGTCTGGTTGAAAACGTAGAGTTATCGTACTGCTCACTTTTTTGCAATGTGTGTGAAACAGTGGGGACTCATCGATCATTTGGAAAGGTGCCAAGGAAAGGCATACAAATAGCATGTAGTTTCAAAACTTGTTTAATCAAGTTTCTTGAATGAAGTATCTGTACTGTATATTGAAGAGGTGAAATCAATGAAGAGCTTGTTACTTACATATATTTTTTATAATTTCTTGAATGAAATTTCTGTATTGTATGCATCCAAGAGTTGACATAAAGAAATAGATTTTTACTGCCTGAGAAATTTTTCATACTCTCGCTAATTAAATTTCTACATCGTGTAGCTAAGTGAAAATTGTTTGTTACAAATAGAAAAAAAAAGCTACTACCTTGCAATTTTTTTATAATTTCTCGAATGATGTATCTGTACTGTATATCCAAGAGGTGAAATTGATAAATAGTTTTGTTAATTACTTACAACTATTTCAATAATTTCTCGAATGAAATTTCCAGTATTGTGTATCCAAGAGTTGACTTCAAGAAAGAAATGGTTACTTACTGAGAATTTGTTCATAATTTCATGAATTTAATTTCTACATCCTACATCTAATTCTTGAAAACAATAAAGTTTGTTACTTACTTAGACTTTTGTCATAATTTCTTGAACGAAATGTCTTTTTTTTTTTTTTTTTTGTTTATCCAACTAGTTAATTCAAGAAAGAATTTGCTACTTAGGAATTTTGTCATAATTTCTTGAATTTAATTTCTAATTAGTATATCTAACTCGTGAAAATAATAAAGTTTGTTAATTACTTAGAATTTCGTCTTAATTTCGATAAAGAAATTTTTTTTTTGTTTATCAAACAGGTGAATTCAAGAAAGAATTTGCTACTTAGACTGATAATTTTTTCATAATCTCTTGAATTTAATTTCTGTGTCGTATATCTAAGTCGTAAAAAAAATAAAGAGTTTGTTACTTGCTTAGAATTTTGTCATAATTTCTTGAATGAAATTTCTTTCTTGTTTGTCCGACGGCTAAATTCAAGAAAGAATTTTCTAATTAGTTACAATTTTTTCATAATTTCTTGAATGCAATTTACATATTGCGTATCCGACAGTTGGCTTCAAGAAAGAAATTGTTACTTACTTAGAATTTTTTGATAATTTCTTTAATTAAGTTTCTACATCATTTAGCTAAGTGAAAATTGTTTTTGATAAAGAGAAAAAAAAGTTATTTACTTACGAATTTTTGGTAATTTCTTGAATGAAGTATATGTACTGTATATCCAAGAGGTGAAATCAATAAAGAGATTTTTACTTACTTACAAATATTTTCACAAATTCCTGAAAGAAATTTCCGTATTGTGTATCCAAGAGATGACTTCAAGAAATAAATTGTTACTTACTGAGAATTTTTTCATAATTTCTTGAATCAAATTTCTACATCGTTTATCTAAGTCATGAAATTCTTGAGTGAAATTTCCGTATTTTGTATCCGAGAGTTGACTTCCAGAAAGAAATTGTTAAATACTGAGAATTTTGTACTAAGTAAGTTAATTTAATTTAAACCTATCGTATCTAGGTTAGTATTGAAGTTGATAAATGGAAAAAAAAAAGTTACTGACTGTCAATTGTATCTTTATTTATTTAATTATTTATATGTTTTTTATATCCAAGAGTTGGAAAAGAAAATAGTTTGTTAATCAATTACAAAAATTTTAATAAGTTCTTAAATTAAATTTCCGTATTGTGTATCAAAGAGTTGACTTTAATAAATAATTTGTTTTTTTTTCATAATTTCTTAAATGAAATCTCTGTATTGTGCATCCAAGAGTTGACTTCAAGAAAGAAATTGTTACTTACTGAGAATTTTTTTCATAATTTCTTGAATGAAATTTCTATATCATGTATCTAAGTCATGAAAACAATAAAGATTTTGTAACTTACTTGGACTTTCGTCGTAATTTCTGGAACGAAATGTCTTTTTTGCTTATCCAGCAGGTGAATTCAAGAAGGAATGTGCTACTTACTTAAAATATTTTATAATTTTTTTAATGAACTGTCTTTTTTATTTACCCAGGAGGTGAATTCAAGAAAGAATTTGATACTTACTTAAAAATTTTGATAATTTCGTAAATGAAATTTCTGCATTGTGCATCCATGAGGTAACATGAGTATGATCCATATTTACAATTCCTTCCCAAGGGCTAGAATGAAATTTAAGTCTTGTGTATCCTATAGGTGAAAACAATCAAGACTGTATTACTTACTTGCGATATTATTATGATTTGTTGAATTAAATATCTCAATTGCGTCCAGGAAGCGAATTCAAGAAAGCGATTGTTACTTACTTACAATTTCTTCATAATTTAATGAAATGTTTAAAACTATTCTGAAGAATAAAGACGGGTTAAGCTTAAAGATATTTATTGCTTAAACGTATTAACATATTTTTGAAAGAATTTGATACTTACTTACAATTTTTGATTATTTCTTAAATGAAATTTCTTCATTGTGTATCCATGATATAGCTTTAGGAAAGAGTTTGTTGCTTACTTAGAGTTTAGTCATTAAGTATTCACTGAATTTTTGGTTTTTATTTTTACAGGAGTCAAATTAAAGAAAAAGTCTTTTTCCCTGTGTCTGGCAATAGACGTGCAAATTCCATGCGAACATTTCTTTCCTTACATATCCAATATTTTATTAGACATTCTGAATTTTTAATACGCTAGCTGATTCTAAAAATAATAAACACATAACAATGTAATGCATAATATATTTTTAATGAAATAATGCTATGTAGAATATTAATACAAAAAATATATTATGATTCATTATTAATATTAATGATTAACTTTGGACATTTTGAATCTGTTCCATAAAATAGTTCACCATGTTCTCTCTTGATATTGTAGCTATTGTCTTCTCTTATTTCGTAATCAGTAGAATAATCATTATTCCATTTTCAGTCATGAACAATTTTTACTGGTGTCTCATCAACAGGCTCAATATGCTTTTTGTCTTTGGTATTATTTGGTTCAATGACGGTTTGATCACTGGCAGTAACGTTTGGTGGTGCTTTGTTTTTCATCGATTCATCTTTATATTCCATCGTGATATTTCCTGACAATGCCATTTTTATTTTTCTGTCAAATTCAATGTCTATTATCACATTATTTTTACACAGGTAACAGTTTCGGCACGTAGATAAGATATGGTTTACGATATTAGTAGAAGAGTAGGCCTTTCTTTTATTAATCTTCCGTTGAATGCTAAAACCCGAAAGGTGACGATTGGATGTATCAGTAGGTAATGTGTTACCTGCAACAGTAGCAAGGAGTTGTCCTCTATCATCAATGATTGTTTTGATGTTGGCATTCTCTTTGAGTGCAATCATCTCTGGAGATCTCAATCTCGCATAACAACCAACATAAGAGTTGAATTTTTTCGGTATTCCAAAGAAATTTAATTCCTTACTGTCATGACAATGCATGCATACATTTCCAATAGTGCTACCGCCTGTACTTGTTTCAAAGTTTAAATACGTCTCTTTGTCAGCACTCAATGCTACAATAACCTTGTTATGTAAACACACTTTATTAAAATGCTCCATCTTCACTTTTTTTTTAAAGATATGACTTGTGTGTTTATCGTTCCACTGAGTACAAAATACTGATTTAATACATACAATCGATTAGGTACTGTCAATAACCGGTCATAGAAAATCAGTGGGAAAGTCACATAGTGTGTCTGACCAATCACAGAGCGCAATTGTTAGAACTGTAATCATATTTTGACATTTTAAGTTATTTAAAAAAATAACAAAATAAATAAATTTTAAAAATTTCTAAGTTTTAAGAAATATTTAATTAAAAACTTTTAGGATATCGTATGTATCTACTTATAATAATAAAAACCACATGAAATCAAGCAACAGAGTCTCTCAAACCCAGTAATTTTATTTTAAAGTATAAAAGAAATACTTTTTAAAAAAAAAATTTTTTTTTTTAATGAACACAACTAAACGCAACCCCCCCCGTAAGCGTTGAGGACGGGAGGGTTCCTGGGGGTGGACGTGGGGTGGATCGAAGCCCTTTGGGGTTGTGTTAAGGGACTTCACGGCTAAGCCACGACAAAGCACTACTCTCGTGGACCTCACTTCCCATGTAACTCAACCCCCGTGCCCCTGACTCCCCCGTGTAACTGAACCCCTGGATAACCGAAACCCCCGGGCAACTGTATCCCCTTTAACTGAACCCGCGTGCCAACTCAACCCTCCATGCAACCCATCCCCCTCAAAACACTTTTCAGCCATTTCTTTTTAAATTGACAATACTTTTCAAACGTTACTTATGTATTATACAGACCACATCGGCGAGGTAAAGCTAGGTCAATTCACAATGTCATTCTATCGTTACTTTTCAATTAAGCTATTGAATACCTTCTAGCAATGTATCTTGTAAGCGTCAAATCTATTAAGTATAATAGCATATACTTTGTATTTTTGATGCAAGCATCCCATTCTTTAATTACCCGTGAGGCATTCTTAACCATCGCAATACATTTACACAAATATATTTTCGCAAAAAATTCGCAAATCTCGTAAACTAAAGGAGTAATTGCCCTTTTCAAAAACTTTAGTCATTCTAAACAACAGAGCCCCACTCCAACCCCCGTGAAGTCATTTTAAAAGATATAACAATTATTTATTTAACAGAAATACTCGCCTTGAATTGAACGGAAAAAATATAAGAATTATTTATTTAACAGAAATTCTCGCTTTTTTTAACGAACACCATGTAAAGAAAAAATTACACTGGCTTAAAACAACAGAGTCCTTCAAACGGAACTTTGAAAATCAAGAGAATGTAAAAGTTACAAGGTAAACCACGGCCCCTTTGGGAGCCTAGAGAACCTTTGAGGACCGGGGGGTTCCTTCGGGGCCAAGTAAAGAAAAACCACACGGAAAAGTCCATATAATAGCATAGGAAGGAACATAAGCTCCTGGAATAGCATAGGAAGGGGACACATCCGCCCTTAAAATAGCATGGGAAGTCCTAGACACACAAGCAAATAACATGGTAATTACTATTCAAGCAAGCAAATATCAAGGGAATTCCTATATACGCAAGCAAATAACATGGGGATTCCTATACACGCAAGCAAAATACCTTGGGACTACCTATACATGCAAGCAAATAACATGGGAATTACTATACATGCCATCAATTCCACATTTATGTACTATTCATTCAAGAAAATACCCAGTTAAGTACTATGACCGCAAGCAACTTACATGGGAATTCCTGTACACGAAATCAAATTACATGATAATTTCATAACAATCCACCAAAATAACATGGGAGTTCCTATACATGAATTCAAATAACATGGGAATTCCTATACACGCAATCAAATAACATGGGAATTCCTATACATGCAAGCAAATAACATGGGAAATCCTATACACGCAAGCCAATAACATGGGAATTCCTATACAAGCAAGCAAATAACATCGGACTTTCTATACATGATCGCAAATAACTTTGGAATACCTATGCAAGAAAGAAAATAACAAGGGAAGTCCTATACAAGCAAGAAAATAACTTGGGAATTCCTATACAAGCAAGCAAATAAAATAGGAATTCCTATACATGCAAGCAAATAACATGGGAATTCCTATACAATCAAGCAAATAACATGGGAATTCCTATACATGAAAGCAAATAACATGGGAATTCCTATACACGCAAGCAAATAACATGGGAATTCCTATAAATGCAAGCAAATAACAAGGGAATTCCTATACAAGCAAGCAAATAACTTGGGAATTCCTCTACACGCAAGCAAATAACAAGGGAATTCCTATACATGCAAGCAAATAACAAGTGAATTCCTATACACGCAATCAAATTACATTGTTATTACTTTAAAAGCTAGCAAAATAACGTTGCAATACATATAAATTCAATAAAATAACATGGGATTTCCTATACATGCAAGCAAATAACATGTGAATTCCTATACACACAAGCAAATAACATGGGAATTCCTATACATGCAAGAAAATAACAAGGGAATTCCTATACACGCAAGCAAATAACATGGGAATTCCTATACATGCAAGCAAATAACAAGGGAATTCCTATACACGCAAGCAAATAACTTGGGGATTCCTATACATGCAAGCAAATAACATGGGAATTCCTATACGAGAAAGCAAATAACATGGGAATTCCTATGCACGCAAGCAAATAGCATAGGAATTCTTATACATGCAAGCAAATAACATGGGAATTCCTATACATGCAAGCAAATAACATGGGAGTTCCTATTCATGCAAGCAAATAACTTGTGAGTTACTATACAAGCAAGCAAATAACAAGGGAATTCCTATAAAAGCAAGAAAAAAACAAGTTCCTACAAAACAAAGTAAGAAAATGACTAGTGAATTACTATACATGCACGCAAATAACATGGGAATACCTATACCCTCAAGCAAATAACATGGGAATTCCTATACACGCAAGCAAATAACATAACCATTTCTTTTATTCAAATCCCAACCACAAATCAAGTTACCGTATATTGAACAACCTCTGATTGGCTCATAAAAAATGCCCACGTCAAACGATACATTCATTGTGCAATTCTTATCAAAAACACAAAGCTTTATACCCCTTTTTTCCAATGAGAGTTAGCTTTAGCAACGACACATTCCTAACAAACTATTCTTGACTAAAGGCAATTGTCCAAATAATCAATCACACTAGGACCGGTAGTGAGTACTCGTTCCTCTTTGAAAGATGTATTGACCTCTAGATTAGAATTACCTACCAGAAAAACCGGAAGGAACGCAATTCGTTGAAAACCTACACACATATCCATGCCTCAGGCGTAGGTTTGAATGTAGGTTTTCAACGAATTGGGCGCTTACTACTGAAATCAGCTACGCTGAACAAAATGGCTATCTCAAAATTTTGATTGGATGTGTTTGGGGCAATGATGGGCTTGGGGGGGGGGGCTAGTTGCCCTCTAATTACTTTCAACTATTAAAAAGGGCACTAGAACTCTCAATTTCCAATGGAATGAGCCCCTTTTGAAGTTTCTACGACGACCCCTTCCATATGAAGTGCCCTACTATAAAGGAAAAAAATAATAAACTATACATTGTGCCAACATCGTTCTTATATGCCCTTAGGTCATAACTTAGGAACGCTTGCCCCGAGGGTTGTGGGGGAGTGGTCTCCTCAAAAACGTATTTTCTATCTGGAAATCAACTACGCTGAACAAAATGGCAATCTCAAAAGTTTGATGGGATGTGTTTGGGGGAATGATGGGCGTCGGGGGGAGGGAGGGGGGGGCCCTAGTTGCCCTCCAATCACCTTCGACTGTTAAAAATGGCACTAGCCACTCTAATTTCCAATCGAATGAGCCCTTTTCGAAGTTTTTACGACAGCTCCTTCCATACGAGGTGCCCGGTTATGGAGAAAATAAAAGAACATTGTGCCCACATCGTTCTTTATTTAGGCAGCGCTAGCGCGCTGCCTATGATCACGTATCATATTACACATATTCTAGATGTTTGTACTGTGTTTTTACTAATAGCTTTCTGTGATCATGTATGAAAAAAAATAGTATTTGATGAAACCAAAACCACTTAAAAAAAAATCTAAAAAAAGTAAAGAGCCATCTCAAAACCTAAAACGAATAAAAACAATGTTATATAATAATTTGCACTTAAACAAACAGAAAGGTACTTGTCAATTAGCTTGTACACACGCAAGATAGATGCTAAAGGAAACTACTCAAACGGATATCATTCAATAGAGAATTGGGTCGCAAAGCGTGGTTTGTCACTGCGTTTACAAAATTTAAACTATTGGTTTTTGGGGTTTAGGGGAAAAAAGATAACCCGGTTAGGTGAGATATTTAATATATGCTATGCTTTACCCCAACCCCCCTAATGTGCAAATATATAGCCCAAATTTGCTTCTAAACTGTTATATTTTCATCAAATTTTGTTTTATTTCATTAGCATTAACCAAACTTGACTTCTCGCGTGTGTACCAGCTAATTTATAAGTACCAACATAAATTCAAATGAAAGAACAAATAAAACCCAAGACGATCAATAACTAAAATGGATTATCACATTCACGTCAAACAAAAACATAACTGATATTAACTTTGTGGATTAATCCTAAACAGAAACTAAATCAAGTCAAAATTAAGACGATCACAAATTTCTACCAAGCGTGAAACTACCACAAATCAGCATCAATAAATAAATAAATTCCAAAACGAACAGAAATTACAATAATTAACCAACTCAAACTCAAAACGAGCAAAAATTAACATAAGTTGGGCGCAAAACCCCTATGCCTTCCCAAGGCCAAAACAAAATTTGCACTTTACTGAAAAAAAGATAAATGTTTTTACTTTTATAACTTTAATAAATCAAATAATATTAACATTTTGATTACTAAATATCAGTATAGATTACTAAATATCACTTTCGACTATTAAAAAGGGAACTAGGCCTTTCGATTTCCAATCGAATGAGCCCTTTTGGAAACGACAACGCTTTCTATAAACACCATATATGCCTCCAGGGCATAAATTTCAACCCTTATCTTAAGGTCTGTTAGGGTGGTTGTCATCCTCTAAGATCGAATTTCCAGAACTTTCAATTGCGTTAAACAAAATGGCTATCTCAAAATTTTGATTGGATGTGTTTGGGGAAATAGTGGGCATGAGAGAGGCGGTAGTCGCTTTCCAATCACTTTCAACTATTAAAAATGGCCCTAGCCCTTTCAATTTCCAATAAAATGAGCCCTTTTGAAGTTTCTATGATAAAACTTTCAATAAAAATCTTATATGCCCCACGGGCATAACTTACAACCTTTGCCCTGAGTGCTGGGGCGGGGGTTCATTCTGAAAGACCTAATTTTCAGAACTTTCTACTACGTTGAACAAAATGGCTATCTGAAAATTTTGATTGGATTTGTTTGGACGAATGGTGGGCGTGAGAGGGGGGCTAGTTACCCTCCAATCACTTTCGACTATTACAAAGAGCACTAGCCCTCTCAATTTCAAATTGAATGAACTCCTTTTGAAGTTTTACGACAACTCTATCTATAAAAACCTTATATGCCCCCAGGGCATAACTTACAACCTTTGCCCTTTGGGCTCTGGGGGGTTTGTCATCCTTAAATACATAATTTCCATAACATTCAACTACGTTAAACAAAATGACTATCTTTAAACTTTGATTGAATGTTTTTGAGGAAATGGTGGGCGTAAGAGGATATTGAATTACTCTCCACTTACTTTCGACTATTAAAAAGGGCAATTTCAATTTCCAATCAAATGAGCCCTTTTTGAAATTTCTGTAACAACTTTCTATATAAACTTTATATGCCCCCAGGGCATAACTTACAACCCCTGCACTGAGGGCTCTGAGGGGGTTATCGTCCTAAAAGACCTATTTCAGGAACTTTCAACTACGTTGAATATAATGGATATCTAAACATTTTGATTGGATGTGTTTGGGGAAATGGTGGGCGCGAGAGGGGCGTTAGTCGCTCTCCAATCACTTTCAACTGTTAAAAAAGGCACTAGCCCTTTCAATTTCCAATTGATGGAGCCCTTTTGAAGTTTCTACGCTGTCAATGAAAACCTCATATGCCCCCAGGACATAACTTACAACCCTTGCCCTGAACAAGTGGGGGGGATGGGCTGTCATCCTTAAAGACCTAATTTCCAAAACTTTCCACTACGTTGAATAAAATGGCTATCTAAAATATTGATTGGATGTGTTTGGATAAGAAATGGGAGGGAGAGGGGGGTCAGTTGCCCTCAAATCACTTTCGACTATTATAAAGGGCACTAGCCCTTTGAATTTCCAATCGAATGAGCCCTTTTTCAAGTTTCTACGACAAAGATTTCAATAAAAACCTTATATGCCCCAGGGCATAACTTATAACCCTTGCCCTGAAGATTCTACGACAACGCGTTATATAAAATCCTTATATACCCCCTGGGCATAATTTACAACCCTTGCCCTGAGGGCGGTGGGGGGATGTCATCCTCAAAGACCTAATTCTAAGAACCTAAAACTACGTTGAATAAAATGGCTATCTCAAAGTTTTGATTAGATGTGTTTGGGAAAATTTTGGGCGTGAGACGCGGTTTAGTTGCCCTCTAATCACTTTTGACTATTAAAAAGGGCACTAGCCCTTTGAATTTCCAATCGAATGAGCCTTTTTTGAAGTTTCTACGACAACGCCTTCTATAAAAAACCGTATATGCCCCCAAAGCATAACTTACAACCCTTGCCCTAAGAGCTCTGGGGGATTGTTCTCAAAACATAATTTCTATCTGGAAATCAACTACGCCGATTAAAATGGCTATATCAAAATTTTGATTGGATATATTTCGGGAAATGGTAGGCGTGGAAAGGGTCTTAGTCGCCTTCCAATCACTTTCGACTATTAAAAAGGCCACAAGCCACTCCCATTTCCAATTGAATGAACCCTTTTCGAAGTTTCTATGACAACTGCTTCGATACGAAGTGCCCTACTTTAAAGGTAAAAATTAATAAATAATACATTGTGCCAACATCGTTCTTATATGCCCCCTGGGCATAACTTAAAACCCTTGCACTTAGGGTTGTAGGGGAGTGTCCTCCTCTTTACTTAGTCCCCGTTTCTTGTCACGTTCTCGAGTGTCCCCGTTCTTTGCTGCCTATGATATATAAAACAACTTTCTATATAAACCTTATATGCCCCCAGGGTATAACTTACAACCCTTGCACTGAGGGGTCTTACGGGGTTTTCATGCTAAAAGACCTAATTTTTAGAACTTTCAAATACGTTGAAAAAAATGGATCTCTCAAAATTTTGATTTGATGTGTTTGGGAAAATGATGGACGTGAGAGGGGCGTTAGTCGCTTTCCAATGACTATCAACTATTAAAAAAGGCACTAGCCCTTTCAATTTCCAATTGAATAAGCCCTTTTGAAGTTTCTACGACAACGCATGCCCCCCAGGGCATAACTAAAACCCTTGCCCTGAGGGCTGTGGGGGGAGGGGTTGTCATCCTTAAAGATATAATTCCCAAAACTTTCAACTACGTTGAATAAATGGCAATCTAAAAATTATGATGGGATGTGTTTGGGGAAAAGGTGGGCATGAGCGGGGGGTTAGTTGCCCTCAAATCACTTTTGAGTATTAAAAAGGGTGCTAGCTCTTTGAATTTCAAATCAAATGAGCCTTTTTCAAGTTTCTACGACAATGATTTCAATAAAAACCTTATATGCCCCCAGGGGATAAATTATAATCCTTGCCAAACAAACACAACTTAAAAACAATAGGGAAATTTTTTCCAAGACAGTGCAATTTAAATCGGTGAATATTTCGGCCCTATGCCGTCTTCAGCACAACATTAAAGAAAAAATATATATAAAAACCAACTTACATTAAAATACGAAGTTTAAAACTAAAAATGCTTAAAAAAAAAACGCTTTTAAAAACCTTTAAAACAGCCCCAGTATCCTTACTTCAACGAAGTTCAACCAGGACTGATAAATAAAATGATGAGAGAGGATGGATTCATTCAAACGAAATAAAATGAAATTATTAACTGCAAGTTTTCAAAGCTAATCTTGCTTTTTTAGCAGCTAGTCTTAAAGGCCTTTTTTAACAGGTTCAATACTATTGTCAATTGGTTTAATAAATTATTTTGCTAGATCATTTTTAATTAAATTTGAGTATAAAGAATTCAGTGAACACTCTCCCAAGTCCCTATTTAATGATATACTTTTGTTTATTTTTAGCTTATTTTCGATTGAGTCCCGGACCACCTGTTTTATCACCCAATTACGACTAATGAGAGAAGATCTTTCAAAAAGTATTGTGTGGCTGGGATTATCAAATATATGGCTAGCTAAAGCAGAATCAAAGGAGTTATAAGAATTATTAGCAATTAACGCTTTGTCTATGTATTCTTTATGCTGGTAGATCGATTTTCCTAGATTCTGACGAGTTCTGCCAACGTAGTAATTGCAACAATCGCATGGTATTTGATAAACCCCTCCTTTGCGAGTACCTGGGGTTTTATCTTTACCGGAGTTTAAGAAATTTGTGATTTTAAAATTATTGGTGAAAACTAAATACAGATTGTTTTTTGTGCAAATATTTTTTATTTTTGTGGTGATTCTTGGTATGTACGGAAGATAGATTTATATTAGCGGGTTTTTCCGGAGTATCTTGTTGTGATAAATCATTGACTGTACAAAAGGATCTTTTTAGTCTCCTGTTATTTCTAAAACTTACACAAGGAATTTTGTATCCTTTGTAAAGAAGAATTTCCCGGATGAAATTTATTTCAGCTTTTATGTGTGAACTGGAACAAACGTTTAGGGCAGCGGCCAATAAGAGAAGTTAAAACTGCTCTTTTAACTTGTGGGGGGTGATTTGAATTAAAATGAAGAAATCTATTGTTTTGTGTTGGTTTTCAATAGATAGTGAAGTCAAAAATATTAGCATTACGGATAATTAGCACATCTAAAAATGGTAGTTTATTTTCAAATTCAATTTCTAGGGTAAACTGCAAATTTCTATCATAAGTATTCAGATGATCTAGGAAACCCCGAATTTCCATTTCCCGATAATTCCAAAGTGAAATAACGTCATCCATGTAACGACCATAATGTACATGCTTAAAAAAATAAGAATTTACGTCCCAGTTTTTAAAGTTCTTAACATAATTATTTGCCAGTAGGCTGGATAAAGTTGCTCTCATCCGTAACCTAGATACTTATTGACATAAGGTATGACGAACTGGAAATACAGAGAAAACATATTATAAATTTTAACAAGATTAAAGAAAACTTCACACTCAATCCCTGTCGCTGAGTCTTCGATTAAGTGATAATTTTCCTCTATTTTGATTTTTAATAATTGCTCAAAAGTAGCCACATCTATATTCGTGTACATGGAAACAATATCAAAACTGCTAATTATTGTGTTTTCTGAAATACTTGTGTTATTAAGTTTTTTAACCAAATCTGCCGAATTACTGATGTAGGAATTTTGTGTATACAGTAAAGGTTTGAAAGCTGTGCAAAGCCATTTTTAAATATTGGAAGCAGGGGCTTTAGTACATGCTACAATAGGTATTAGGGGAATACCTTGTTTATGCACTTTTGGTAAGCCATAAAATTTTGGACAGAAACTACCACGGGGGTAAAATTTGTTGCATAATTGTGGTGTGATTTTACCATTCTGTTTTAATTCATTTATAATATTATTAGTAAATTGATCAGTAGGATCATGAGTGATCGGTTTATATGTACTTGTGTCTTTTAAAAGTGAAAAGATTTTGTTGTCATAGTCTGCCGTATCCATGACAACGAGTGAGTTGCTTTTGTCTGCTTTGGTTATTATAATAGATGGGTCTTTGCGGAGGTTAGATAATATTTTTTATGTCGTGCAAATTTTTTCGTGTGAAAGTGGTAGAAGACTTTTTTGGCTATTATAAAGGGTATTTATGAGACAAGACCTAACTTCATCAGGGTTTGTAACAGATGGGTAGTATTTATGCAAAGCGGACTCTAAAGAGGAGACTATATCCGCCACGGGAACCTGTTTCGGCAGAAAAGAGAATTTTAGACCTTTTTCCAGTGTTTCGATTTCCTGGGTTTCAAATCAAGGAGGCACACTTGTGCCTCTATAGAGAGGCGACCCACCACAATGTTAAGTGATTTCAGGTCCTAGAGGTCGCAGAGAGACGGCGTTAATCGCATTTTGTAGCCCAAGCTCAAACTAAGAAACTTGCAAAATTTCATCCTCCTCCGACTTTATCTTCATGGGGTAAACTGGGCCGGAAGTTTCGACCCTCCCACCACAGCCCCCTTTAACGTTGTCCGATTGGGCTGAAATTTAGAGGTTAAGCTTTCCTAGGGCCCGGGAGCTTATCCTCGAAATTTCAGCTCAATCCGATCACTCCTTCCCTGTTTTCAAAAAACCAAATATAGCCACTTAAAATTCATCATTTCTTTTTTTTCTTAGCCACGCCTACAGGCCACAGTTGGCAACGAATCCGGTTGAATGAGGACTCATTTGAAGCAGAATTCGACCTGTTAGGGCCTTTTGATATTTTCATACCGAAAAAATTATCCCCCGAATTTACATTTTCGAAAAACCTTCTTTTCCTATATTAGCCCATGTTAATTTTTCCCACCACAACCCCCCTTTAACGTTGTCTGATCGGGCTGAAATTTAGAGGCTAAGCTTTCCTGGGGCCTGGGAGCTTATCCTCGAAATTTCAGCTCAATCTGATTGCTCCTTCCCTGTTTTCCGAAAACCAAATATCAAGTTTTGCTTGCGTCAAAAAGATTCATCACCTCACTAAAAAACAATTTCAATTATGTCTCTTTAGTGTAGCGGTGAGACTTCTGGGTGTCAGGCGGAAAACCCGAGATCAATTCACCGATAGATCAAATTTTTTATATACTGAATTTAAATTAAAAAAAAAAAAAATGTTTCTTTTTTAAATTATTTGAAAAAAATTATGTTTTCTAAAGAGTTAAAAAAAATGAGTTACAAGGTCGACCCTTAAAACACCCTGTCGAGAAAGAAAAGAATAATACACAATCATCTAACTGTTAGTCAAGCAATAATAAGTAATAAACTGTACAAAAACGTGCAGAAATTATTTGAAAAAAACTACGTTTTCTAAAGAGTTAAAGAGGCTGAGTTACAAGGTCGAACCTTAAAACGTACAGGGATTAGGAGGCACAGTTGGGGGGCTGCCGCCCCCCAAACCCCCGCTTTCGCAGCCTTTAAATAAAAAAAAGTTTTTTAAACTGAAAGTGAGGAGCGACATTAAATCTTAAAACGAACAGAAATTATTCCGTATATGAAAGAGGCTGTGCCCTCCTCAACGCCTCGCTCTTTACGCTAAAGTTTGACTTTCTCACAACTCTTTTTTTAAACAATAAAAACTTTAGCGTAAAGAGCGAGGCGTTGAGGAGGGCACAGCCTCTTTCATATACGGAATAATTTCTGTTCGTTTTAAGATTTAATGTCGCTCCTTACTTTCAGTTTAAAAAACTTTTTTTTATTTAAAGGCTGCGAAAGCGGGGTTTGGGGGCGGCAGCTCTCAACTGTGCCTCCTAATCCCTGTACGTTTTAAGGTTCGACCTTGTAACTCAGCCTCTTTAACTCTTTAGAAAACGTAGTTTTTTTCAAAAAATGTTCTAGAAGAGAGGTTAACCATACCGGGTCCAGGAGTGAATCTTGGAGAATAAATACGGTTTCTCATCGAAGATTCCTCACTCAATTTTGCCAATTTTGTATAAAGTCGTTCCTTTGACAAGCGAAAATCATGGCTAAACAAATTCCTTTCTAATCTAACAACTTGAGAAAAATCAACAGTGGACAGGTTTCAAACAAAAAATTTTTTTCGACAGATTTTCTTTCTGAGGAAATGATATGTCTTTTTTGCTTTTTGTCCTTAATAATATGGACTAAGGTTTTTAATTGTAGTGTATGCGCAAATTGCCCTTCTTTCCGGGTATTTAGATGTAGTTTATATCTTAAAGACTTTGGAATAAGATTTTCGTTTCTGCAGGATTCTAAAAATTTTTGTTGATTAATAATATTTGCATGTTTTTTACCTAAACTAATAAAATAAAAAATATCATAGGTCAACTGCTCCCCATAAGCTAGACGCAAATATTGACGAAGACCACACTGCCTTTCCATATCAAACAAATACAACTTAAAAACAATAGGGAAATTTTTTCAAGACAGTGTAATTTATACTAGTGAATATTTCGGCCCTATGTCCAAGGGCCGTCTTCAGCACAACATTAAATAAAAAAATAAAAAAATATATATAAAAACAAACTTACATGAAAATACGAAGCTTAAAAAACCGATTTTAAAAACCTTTAAAATAGCCCTAGTATCCTTACTTCAACGAAGTTCAACCAGGACTGATAGATAAAATGACGAGAGAGGATGAGTTCATTCAAACGAAATAAAGTGAAATTATTAACTGCAAGTTTTCATAGCTAATCATGCTTTTTTAGCAGCTAGTCTTAAAGGCCTTTTTGTAACGGGTTCAATATTATTGTCAATTGGTTTAATAAAATATTTTGTTAGATCATTTTTAATTAAATTTGAGTATAAAGAATTCAGTGAGTATCCTCCTAAGTCTCTATTTAAGGAAATATTTTTATTTATTTTGAGCCTAATTTCGATTGATTCCCGGACCACCTGTTTTATCCCCAAATCACTACTAATGAGAGAAGATTTTTCAAAAAGTATTTTGTGGCTGGGATTATCAAATATATGGCTAGCTAAAGCAGAATCAAAGGGGTTATTAGAATTATTAACAGTTAACGCTTTGTCTATGTCTTCTTTATACTGGTGTATCCGTTTTTCTAGATTCTGATGAGTTCTGCTAACGTAGTAATTGCAACAATCGCATGGTATTTGATAAACCCCTCTTTGGCGAGTAACTGGGGTTTATCTTTACCGGAGTTTGAGAAATTTGTGATTTTAAAATTATTGGTGAAAACTAAATACAGATTGTTTTTTTTGCAAATATTTTTTTTTTTTGTGGTGATTCTTGGGATGTACGGAGGATATATTATATTGGAGGGTTTTTCCGGAGCCTCACATTGTGAAATATCATTGATTTTACGAAAATGTCATTTTAGTCTATGGTTAATCGTATTATTGACAAAAGGAATGGGGTATCCGTTGCCAAAAAGAATATCTCTGATAAAATTTATTTCTGCTTTTATGCATGAATCGGAGCAAATGTTTAGGGCACGGTCA
This sequence comes from Artemia sp. Qi Xiang Cuo, assembly GCF_049724085.1. Lineage (NCBI taxonomy): Eukaryota > Metazoa > Arthropoda > Branchiopoda > Anostraca > Artemiidae > Artemia > Artemia sp. Qi Xiang Cuo. Next base: position 54,124,007 of record NC_142806.1, on the reverse strand, counting down.
ATGAGAGAAGTTACAACTGCTCTTTTAACTTGTGGGGGGTGATTTGAATTAAAATGAAGATATCTATTGTTTTGTGTTGGTTTTCAATAGATAGTGAAGTCAAAATTATTAGCATTACGGATAATTAGCACATCTAAAAACTGTAGTTTATTTTCAAATTTCAATTTCTAGGGTAAACTGTAAATTTCTATCATAAGTATTAAGATGATCTAGGGAACTTCGAAGTTCCGTTTCCCCATAATTCCAAAGTGAAATTACGTCATCCATGTAACGACCCCAATAGACATGTTTTAAAAAAAAGAATTTAATCCCCAATTTTCAAGGTTCTCGACATAAATATTATCCAGTAGGCCGGATAGATCTGCTCCCATTGGTAACCCATTTATTTATTGATAAAAGTAATCAAGAAATTGAAAATATATTGAAAACTTGCTACAGATTTTAACAAGAATAAATAAAACTTCACCAATAATATATTTCACTTATTAGTCAATTGTGAAAAATTTATTATCTTTGTTTGTTTAATAATTTATAAATCTTATCCACATCTCTGTATTCGAATAAATGGAAAAAAAATAGAAAATGCTAATTATTGTGTTTTATGAAATAATTGTGTTATTAAGTTTTTTAACCAAATCTGCCGAATTACTGATGTAGGAATTTTGTGAATACAGTAAACGTTTGAAAGCTGTGCAAAGCCATTTTCCAATATTGGAAGCGGGGGCTGTAGTACATACTACGATAGGTCTTAGGGGAATACCTTGTTTATGCAGTTTTGGTAAGCCATAAAATTTTGGACAGAAACTACCACGGGGGTAAAATTTGCTGTATAATTGTGGTGTGATTTTACCATTCTGTTTTAGCTGTTTTAATTCATTTATAATATTATTTGCAAATTGATCAGTAGGATCATGAGTGATCGGTTTATATGTACTTGTGTCATTTAAAAGTGAAAAGATTTTGTTGTCAAAGTCTGCCGTATCCTTGACAACAAGGGAGTTGCTTTTGTCTGCTTTAGTTATTATAATAGATGGGTCTTAGCGGATGTTATATAATATTTTTGTGTCGTGTAAATTTTTTCGTGTGAAAGTGGTAGGAGACTTAGCGTTTTTTCGGCTATTATAAAGGGTATTTATGAGACAAGACCTAACTTCGTCAGGGTTTGAAACAGATGGGCAGTATTTATGCAAAGCGGACTCTAAAGAGGAGACTATATCCACGACGGGAACCTGTTTCGGCAAAAAGAGAATTTTGGACCTTTTTCCAGTGTTTCGATTTCCTGGGTTTCAAATGTTCTAGAAGAGAGGTTAACCATACCGGTCCAGGAGTGAATCTTGGAGAATAAATACGGTTTCTCATCGAAGATTCCTCTCTCAATTTTTCCAATTTTGTATAAAGTCGTTCCTTTGACAAGCGAAAATCATGGCGAAACAAATTCCTTTCTAATCTAACAACTTGAGAAAAATCAACAGTGGATAGGTTTCAAACAAAAAATTTTTTTCGACAGATTTTCTTTCTGAGGAAATGATATGTCTTTTTTGCTTTTTGTCCTTAATAATATGGACTAAGGTTTTTAATTGTAGTGTATGAGCAAATTGCCCTTCTTTCCGGGTATTTAGACGTAGTTTATATCTTAAAGACTTTGGAATAAGATTTTCGTTTCTGCAGGATTCTAAAAATTTTTTTTGACTAATAATATTTGCATGTTTTTTACCTAAACTAATAAAATAGAAAATATCATAGGTCAACTGCTCCCCATAAGCTAGACGCAAATATTGACGAAGACCACTCTGCCTTTCCATATCAAACAAATACAACTTAAAAACAATAGGGAAATTTTTTCAAGACAGTGAAATTTATACTAGTGAATATTTCGGCCCTATGTCCAAGGGCCGTCTTCAGCACAACATTAAATAAAAAAAAATAAAAAAATATATATAAAAACAAACTTACATTAAAATACGAAGTTTAAAAAACCGCTTTTAAAACCTTTAAAATAGCCCTAGTATCCTTGCTTCAACGAAGTTCAACCAGGACTGATAGATAAAATGACGAGAGAGGATGAGTTCATTCAAACGAAATAAAGTGAAATTATTAACTGCAAGTTTTCAGAGCTAATCTTGCTTTTTTAGCAGCTAGTCTTAAAGGCCTTTTTGTAACGGGTTCAATATTATTGTCAATTGGTTTAATAAAATATTTTGTTAGATCATTTTTAATTAAATTTGAGTATAAAGAATTTAGTGAGTATCCTCCTATGTCTCTATTAAAGGAAATATTTTTATTTATTTTTAGCCTACTTTCGATTGATTCCCGGACCACCTGTTTTATCACCAGATCACTACTAATGAGAGAAGATTTTTCAAAAAGTAGAGTGTGGCTGGGATTATCAAATATATGGCTAGCTAAATCAGAATCAAAGGAGTTATTAGAATTATTAGCAATTAACGATTTGTCTATGCCTTTTTTATGCTGGTGTATCCGTTTTTCTAGATTCTGATGAGTTCTGCCAACGTAGTAATTGCCACAATCGCATGGTATTTGATAAACCCCTCCTTGGCGAGTAACTGGGGTTTTATCTTTACCGGAGTTTAAGAAATTTGTGATTTTTAAATTATTGGTGAATACTAAATACAGATTATTTTTTGTGCAAATATTTTTTATTTTTGTTGTGATTCTTGGGATGTACGGAAGACAGATTATATTAAAGGGTTTTTCCGGAGCCTCACAGTGTGAAATATCGTTGATTTTACGAAAATGTCTTTTTAGTCTACGGTTAATCGTATTATTGACAAGAGGAATGAGGTATCCGTTGCCAAAAGAATATCTTTGATAAAATTTATTTCTGCTTTTATGTATGAATCGGAGCAAATGTTCAGGGCACGGTCAATAAGAGAAGTTACAACTGCTTTTTTAACTTTTGGGGTGATTTGAATTAAAATAAAGATACCTATTGTTTTGTGTTGGTTTTCTATAGATAGTGAAGTCAAAATTATTAGCTTTACGGATAATTAGCACATCTAAAAATGGTAGTTTATTTTCAAATTCAATTTCTAGGGTAAACTGTAAATTTCTATCATAAGTATTAAGACGATCTAGGAAACCTCGAAGTTCAGTTTCCCCATAATTCCAAAGTGAAATTACGTCATCCATGTAACGACCCCAATAGACATGTTTTAAAAAATAAGAATTTAATGCCCAATTTTCAAGGTTTTCGACATAAATATTAGCCAGTAGGTCGGATAGAGCTGCTCCCATTGGTAGCCCATTTATTTGTTGATAAAAAGAATCACAAAACTGAAAATACATTGAAAACTTATTACAGAATTTAACTAGATTAAATAAAACTTCACCATCAATCCCTGTCGCTGAGTCTTCGATTAAGTGATAATTTTCCTCTATTTTGGTTTTTAATAATTGCTCAGAAGTAGCCACATCTATATTCGTGTACATGGAAACAATATCGAAACTGCTAATTATTGTGTTTTCTGAAATACTTGTGTTATTAAGTTTTTTAACCAAATCTGCCGAATTACTGATGTAGGAATTTTGTGTATACAGTAAAGGTTTGAAAGCTGTGCAAAGCCATTTTCCAATATTGGAAGCAGGGACTTTAGTACATGCTACAATAGGTGTTAGGGGAATACCTTGTTTATGCAGTTTTGGTAAGCTGTAAAATTTTGGACAGAAACTACCACGGGGGTAAAATTTGTTGAATAATTGTGGTGTGATTTTACCATTCTGTTTTAGCTGTTATAATTCATTTATAATATTATTAGTAAATTGATCAGTAGGATCATGAGTGATTGGTTTATATGTACTTGTGTCTTTTAAAAGTCAAAAGATTTTGTTGTCATAGTCAGCTGTATCCATCACAACGAGTGAGTTGCTTTTGTCTGCTTTGGTTATTATAATAGATGGGTCTTTGCAGAGGTTAGATAATATTTTTATGTCGTGCAAATTTTTTCGTGTGAAAGTGGTAGAAGACTTAGTCTTTTTTTGGCTATTATAAAGGGTATTTATGAGACAAGACCTAACTTCATCAGGGTTTGAAACAGATGGGCAGTATTTATGCAAAGCGGACTCTAAAGAGGAGACTATATCCACCACGGGAACCTGTTTCGGCAGAAAAGAGAATTTTAGACCTTTTTCCAGTGTTTCGATTTCCTGGGATTCATATCAAGGAGGCACACTTGTGCCTCTATACAGAGGCGACCCACCACAATGTTAAGTGTTTTCAGGTCCTAGAGGTCGCAGAGAGACGGCAGTGATCGCATTTTGTAGCACAAGCTCAAGCTAAGAAACTTGCAAAATTTCATCCTCCTCCGACTTTATCTTCATGGGGTAAACTGGGCCGGAAGTTTGGACCCTCCCACCACAGCCCCCCTTGAACGTTGTCTGATTGGGCTGAAATTTAGAAGTTAAGCTTTCCTAGGGCCCGGGAGCTTATCCTCAAAATTTCAGCTCAATCCGATCACTCCTTCCCTGTTTTCAAAAAACCAAATATAGCCACTTAAAATTCATCATCTCTTTTTTTTTCTTAGCCACGCCTACAGGCCACAGTTGGCAACGAATCCGGTTGAATGAGGACTCATTCGAAGCAGAATTCGACCTGTTAGGGCCTTTTGATATTTTCAGACCGAAAAAATTATCCCCCGAATTTACATTTATGAAAAACCTAGTTTTCCTATATTAGCCCATGTTAATTTTTCCCACCACAACCCCCCTTTAACGTTGTCTGATCAGGCTGAAATTTGGAGGATAAGCTTTCCTGGAGCCTGGGAGCTTATCCTCGAAATTTCAGCTCAATCTGATCGCTCCTTCCCTGTTTTCCAAAAACCAAATATCAAGTTTTGCTTGCGTCAAAAAGATTCATCACCTCACTAAAAAACAATTTCAATTATGTCTCTTTAGTGTAGCGGTGAGACTTCTGGACTGGGTGTCAGGCGGAAAACCCGAGATCAATTCACCGATAGATCAAATTTTTTATATACTGAATTTAAATTAAAAAAAAAAAAAATGTTTCTTTTTTAAATTATTTGAAAAAAATTATGTTTTCTAAAGAGTTAAAAAAAATGAGTTACAAGGTCGACCCTTAAAACACCCTGTCGAGAAAGAAAAGAATAATACACAATCATCTAACAGTTAGTCAAGCAATAATAAGTAATAAACTGTACAAAAATGTGCAGAAATTATTTGAAAAATACTACGTTTTCTAAAGAGTTAAAGAGGCTGAGTTACAAGGTCGAACCTTAAAACGTACAGGGATTAGGAGGCACAGTTGGGGGGCTGCCGCCCCCCAAACCCCCGCTTTCGCAGCCTTTAAATAAAAAAAAAGTTTTTTAAACTGAAAGTGAGGAGCGACATTAAATCTTAAAACGAACAGAAATTATTCCGTATATGAAAGAGGCTGTGCCCTCCTCAACGCCTCGCTCTTTACGCTAAAGTTTGACTTTCTCACAACTCTTTTTTTAAACAATAAAAACTTTAGCGTAAAGAGCGAGGCGTTGAGGAGGGCACAGCCTCTTTCATATACGGAATAATTTGTGTCTTTTGTGTCTTTTAAAAGTGAAAAGATTTTGTTGTCATAGTCTGCCGTATCCATGACAACGAGTGAGTTGCTTTTGTCTGCTTTAGTTATTATAATAGATGGGTCTTTGCGGAGGTTAGATAATATTTTTGTGTCGTGTAAATTTTTTCGTGTGAAAGTGGTAGGAGACTTATTGTTTTTTTTGCGATTATAAATGGTATTTATGAGACAAGACCTAACTTCGTCAGGGTTTGAAACAGATGGGCAGTATTTATGCAAAGCGGACTCTAAAGAGGAGACTATATCCACGACGGGAACCTGTTTCGGCAAAAAGAGAATTTTGGACCTTTTTCCAGTGTTTCGATTTCCTGGGTTTCAAATGTTCTAGAAGAGAAGTTAACCATACCCGGTCCAGGAGTGAATCTTGGAGAATAAATACGGTTTCTCATCAAAGATTCCTCTCTCAATTTTTCCAATTTTGTATAAAGTCGTTCCTTTGACAAGCGAAAATCGTGGCTAACCAAATTCCTTTCTAATCTAACAACTTGAGAAAAATCAAAAGTGGACAGGTTTCAAAAAAAAAATTTTTTTCGAGAGATTTTCTTTCTGAGGAAATGATATGTCTTTTTTGCTTTTTGTCCTTTATAATATGGACTAAGGTTTTTAATTGTAGTGTATGAGCAAATTGCCCTTCTTTCCGGGTATTTAGATGTAGTTTATATCTTAAAGACTTTGGAATAAGATTTTCGTTTCTGCAGGATTCTAAAAATTTTTGTTGACTAATAATATTTGCATGTTTTTTACCTAAACTAATAAAATAAAAAATATCATAGGTCAACTGCTCCCCATAAGCTAGACGCAAATATTGACGAAGACCACACTGCCTTTCCATATCAAACAAATATAACTTAAAAACAATAGGGAAATTTTTTTCAAGACCGTGTAATTTATACTAGTGAATATTTCGGCCCTATGTCCAAGGGCCGTCTTCAGCACAACATTAAATAAAAAAAAATATATATATAAAAACAAACTTACATTAAAATACGAAGTTTAAAAAACCGCTTTTAAAACCTTTAAAATAGCCCTAGTATCCTTGCTTCAACGAAGTTCAACCAGGACTGATAGATAAAATGACGAGAGAGGATGAGTTCATTCAAACGAAATAAAGTGAAATTATTAACTGCAAGTTTTCAGAGCTAATCTTGCTTTTTTAGCAGCTATTCTTAAAGGCCTTTTTGTAACGGGTTCAATATTATTGTCAATTGGTTTAATAAAATATTTTGTTAGATCATTTTTAATTAAATTTGAGTATAAAGAATTCAGTGAGTATTCTCCTAAGTCTCTATTTAAGGAAATATTTTTATTTATTTTGAGCCTAATTTTGATTGATTCCCGGACCACCTGTTTTATCCCAAAATCACTACTAATGAGAGAAGATTTTTCAAAAAGTATTTTGTGGCTGGGATTATCAAATATATGGATAGCTAAAGCAGAATCAAAGGAGTTATTAGAATTATTGGCAGTTAACGCTTTGTCTATGCCTTCTTTATGCTGGTGTATCCTTTTTTCTAGATTCTGATGAGTTTTGCCAACGTAGTAAGTGCCACAATCGCATGGTATTTGATAAAACACACTTTGGTGAGTAACTGTGGTTTTATCTTTACAGGGGTTTAAGATATTTGTGATTTTAAAATTATTGGTGAATACTAAATACAGATTGTTTTTTGTGCAAAGATTTTTTATTTTTGTGGTAATTACTGGTGTGTAAATAAGAGAGATTTATATTAGAGGGTTTTTCCGGAGTAGCATACTATCATATATCATTGATTGTAAAAAAAGATCATTTTATTATCTTTTTATTCGTAAAATTTACAAAATGACCGGGGTATCCGTTGCCAAAAAGAATATCTCTGATAAAATTTATTTCTGCTTTTATGTATGAATCGGAGCAAATATTCAGGGCACGTTCAATGAGAGAAGTTACAACTGCTCTTTTACCTTGTGGGGAGTGATTTGAATTAAAATGAAGATATCTATTGTTTTGTTTTGGTTTTCTATAAATAGTGAAGTCAAAATTATTAGCATTACGGATAATTAGCACATCTAAAAATGGTAGTTTATTTTCAAATTCAATTTCTAGGGTAAACTGAAAATTTCTATCATAAGTATTAAGATGATCTAGGAAACCCCAAAGTTCAGTTTCCCCATAATTCCAAAGTGAAATTACGTCATCCATGTAACGACCCCAACAGACATGTTTAAAAAAATAAAAAATAAGAATTTAATGCCCAATTTTCAAGGTTTTCGACATAAATATTAGCCAGTAGGTCAGATAGAGCTGCTTCCATTGGTAGCCCATTTATTTGTTGATAAAAAGTATCACAAAACTGAAATACATTGAAAAATTATTACAAAATTTAACTAAATTAACGAAAACTTCACCATGAATCCCTGTCGCTGAGTCTTCGATTGTGATAATTTTCTTCTATTTTGGTTTTGAATAATTGCTCAGAAGTAGCCACATCTGTATTCGTGTACATGGAAACAATATCAACACTGCTAATTATTGTGTTTTCTGAAATATTTGTGTTATTAAGTTTTTTAAACAAATCTGCCGAATTACTGATGTAGGAATTTTGTGAATACAGTAAAGGTTTAAAAGCTGTGCAAAGCCATTTTCCAATATTGGAAGCGGGGGCTTTAGTACATACTACGATAGGTCTTAGGGGAATACCTTGTTTATGCAGTTTTGGTAAGCTGTAAAATTTTGGACAGAAACTACCAAGGCGGTAAAATTTGCTGTATAATTGCGGTGTGATTTTACCTTCTGTTTTAGCTGTTTTAATTCATTTATAATATTATTAGCAAATTTATCAGTAGGATCATGAGTGATTAGTTTATATGTACTTGTGTCTTTTAAAAGTGAAAAGATTTTTTTGTCATAGTCTGTCGTATCCATGACAACGAGTGAGTTGCTTTTGTCTGCTTTGGTTATTGTAATAGATGGGTCTTTGCGGAGGTTAGATAATACTTTTATGTTGTGTAAATTTTTTTCGTGTGAAAGTGTTAGGAAACTTAGCCTTTTTTCGGCTATTATAAAGGGTATTAATGAGACGGGACCTAACCATCAGGGTTTGAGACAGATGGGTAGTATTTATGCAAAGCGGACTCTAAAGAGGAGACTATATCCGGAACGGGAACCTGTTTTGGCAGAAAAGAGAATTTTGAGCCTTTTTCCTGCGCTTCGATTTCCTGAGTTTCAAATGTTCTAGAAGAGAGGTTAACCATACCGGGTCCAGGAATGACTCTTGGAGAATAAATACGGTTTCTCATCAAAGATTGCTCTCTCAATTTTTCCAATTTTGTATAAAGTCATTCCTTTGACAAGCGAAAATCATGGCTAAACAAATTCCTTTCTAATCTAGCAACTTAAGAAAAATCAACAGTGGACAGGTTTTCAAACAAAAAAATTTTGAGAGATTTTCTTTCTGAAGAAATGATATGTCTTTTTTGCTTTTTGTCCTTAATAATATGGACTATTAATTGTAGTGTATGAGCAAATT